>NC_037677.1:104772990-105053084 GCF_003255815.1 Theropithecus gelada | reverse complement strand
CCAACATCATCCTGATACCAAAGCCTGGCAGAGACACAACAAAAAAAGAGAATTTTAGACCAATATCCCTGACGAACATCGATGCAAAAATCCTCAATAAAATACTGGCAAACCGGATTCAACAACACATCAAAAAGCTCATCCACCATGATCAAGTGGGCTTCATCCCTGGGATGCAAGGCTGGTTCAACATTCGCAAATCAATAAACATAATCCAGCATATAAACAGAACCAAAGACAAGAACCACATGATTATCTCAATAGATGCAGAAAAGGCTTTTGACAAAATTCAACAGCCCTTCATGCTAAAAACGCGCAATAAATTCGGTATTGATGGAACGTACCTCAAAATCATAAGAGCTATTTATGACAAACCCACAGCCAATATCATACTGAATGGGCCAAAACTGGAAAAATTCCCTTTGAAAACTGGCACAAGACAGGGATGCCCTCTCTCACCACTCCTATTCAACATAGTGTTGGAAGTTCTGGCTACGGCAATTAGGCAAGAGAAAGAAATCAGGGGTATTCAGTTAGGAAAAGAAGAAGTCAAATTGTCCCTGTTTGCAGATGACATGATTGTATATTTAGAAAACCCCATTGTCTCAGCCCAAAATCTCCTTAAGCTGATAAGCAACTTCAGTAAAGTCTCAGGATACAAAATTAATGTGCAAAAATCACAAGCATTCTTATACACCAATAACAGACAAACACAGAGCCAAATCATGAATGAACTTCCATTCACAATTGCTTCAAAGAGAATAAAATACCTAGGAATCCAACTTACAAGGGATGTAAAGGACCTCTTCAAGGAGAACTACAAGCCACTGCTCAGTGAAATAAAAGAGGACACAAACAAATGGAAGAACATACCATGCTCATGGATAGGAAGAATCAATATCGTGAAAATGGCCATACTGCCCAAGGTAATTTATAGATTCAATGCCATCCCCATCAAGCTACCAATGAGTTTCTTCACAGAATTGGAAAAAACTGCTTTAAAGTTCATATGGAACCAAAAAAGAGCCCGCATCTCCAAGACAATCCTAAGTCAAAAGAACAAAGCTGGAGGCATCACGCTACCTGACTTCAAACTATACTACAAGGCTACAGTAACCAAAACAGCATGGTACTGGTACCAAAACAGAGATATAGACCAATGGAACAGAACAGAGTCCTCAGAAATAATACCACACATCTACAGCCATCTGATCTTTGACAAACCTGAGAAAAACAAGAAATGGGGAAAGGATTCCCTATTTAATAAATGGTGCTGGGAAAATTGGCTAGCCATAAGTAGAAAGCTGAAACTGGATCCTTTCCTTACTCCTTATACGAAAATTAATTCAAGATGGATTAGAGACTTAAATGTTAGACCTAATACCATAAAAATCCTAGAGGAAAACCTAGGTAGTACCATTCAGGACATAGGCATGGGCAAAGACTTCATGTCTAAAACACCAAAAGCAACAGCAGCAAAAGCTAAAATTGACAAATGGGATCTAATTAAACTAAAAAGCTTCTGCACAGCAAAAGAAACTACCATCAGAGTGAACAGGAAACCTACAGAATGGGAGAAAATTTTTGCAATCTACTCATCTGACAAAGGGCTAATATCCAGAACCTACAAAGAACTCAAACAAATTTACAAGAAAAAAACAAACAACCCCATCAAAAAGTGGGCAAAGGATATGAACAGACATTTCTCAAAAGAAGACATTCATACAGCCAACAGACATATGAAAAAATGCTCATCATCACTGGCCATCAGAGAAATGCAAATCAAAACCACAATGAGATACCATCTCACACCAGTTAGAATGGCGATCATTCAAAAGTCAGGAAACAACAGGTGCTGGAGAGGATGTGGAGAAATAGGAACACTTTTACACTGTTGGTGGGATTGTAAACTAGTTCAACCATTATGGAAAACAGTATGGCGATTCCTCAAGGATCTAGAACTAGATGTACCATATGACCCAGCCATCCCATTACTGGGGATATACCCAAAGGATTATAAATTATGCTGCTATAAAGACACATGCACACGTATGTTTATTGCAGCACTATTCACAATAGCAAAGACTTGGAATCAACCCAAATGTCCATCAGTGACAGATTGGATTAAGAAAATGTGGCACATATACACCATGGAATACTATGCAGCCATAAAAAAGGATGAGTTTGCGTCCTTTGTGGGGACATGGATGCAGCTGGAAAGCATCATTCTTAGCAAACTATCACAAGAACAGAAAACCAAACACCGCATGTTCTCACTCATAGGTGGGAACTGAACAATGAGATCACTTGGACTCAGGAAGGGGAACATCACACACCGGGGCCTATCATGGGGAGGGGGGAGGGGGGAGGGATTGCATTGGGAGTTATACCTGATGCAAATGACGAGTTGATGGGTGCAGCAGACCAACATGGCACAAGTATACGTATGTAACAAACCTGCACGTTATGCACATGTACCCTACAACTTAAAGTATAATAATAATAAATAAATAAATAAATAAAAAAAAGAATAAGTGGAAATAAAGACATTCTGAGATGGCAGTAAAGTAATGGATTTTGTCACTGCAGAAATAGTCTAAAAGAATGGCTAAAGAAACCTCAAAACATAATGGGAATGAAGGCTTGAAAATTTAGAAAAATAAAGGTGAAAATAGGTGTAAATATAATAGAATATCCATTTCCTAGTGATTTAAGTCATATTTTATGGCTAAATAGAATGTTGTAATATTTGATGAGGTATTTGATGTATGTGAAGGAAATACTTATGACAATTACATTTTAAAAGTTGGGACAGTCAAGTCATTAAATGAAAGAGGGGTTACCCCTTCATGATAAAAACTGTCAATAAACTAGGTATTGATGGACTGTATCTTAAAATAATAAGAGCTATTTATGACAAACCCACAGCCAATATCATACTGAACGGTGAAAAAACTGGAAGCATTCCCTTTAAAATCCGGCACAAGACAAGGATGCCCTCTCTCACCACTCCTATTCAACATAGTGTTGGAAGTTCTGGCCAGGGCAATCAGGCAAGAAAGAAATAAACGGTATTCAAATAGGAAGGGAGGAAGTCAAATTGTCTATTTGCAGATGACATGATTGTATATTTAGAAAACCCCATCGTCTCAGCCCCAAATCTCTTTAAGCTGATAAGCAACTTCAGCACAGTCTCAGGATACAAAATCAATGTGCAAAAATCAGAAGTATTCCTATACACCAATAACAGACAAACAGCCAAATCATGAGTGAACTCTCATTCACAATTGCTACAAAGAGAAAAAAATACCTAGGAATACAACTTACAAGGGAGTGAAGGACCTCTTCAAGGAGTAATATAAACCACTGCTCAAGAAAATAAGAGAAGACACAAATAAATGGAAAAAAAACATTCCATGCTCATGGATAAGAAGAACTAATATCATGAAAATGGCCATACTGCCAAAAGTAATTTATAGATTCAATGCTACCCCCATCAAGCTACCATTGACTATCTCAACAGAATTAGAAAAAAAAAAAAAAAAAAACTACTTTAAATTTCATATGGAACCAAAAAGCCCACATTGCCAAGAGAATCCTAAGCAAAAAGCACACAGCTGTAGGCATCACGCTACCTGACTTCAAACTATATTACAAGGCTACAGTAACCAAATCAGCATGGTACTGGTACCAAAACAGATAGATAGGCCAATAGAACAGAACAGAGGCCTCAGAAATAACACTACACATCTACAACCATCTGATCTTTGACAAACCTGACAAAAACAAGAAATGGGGAAAGGATTCCCTATTTAATATATGATGTTAGGAAAGCTGATTAGCCATATGCAGAAAACTGAAATTGGACCCCTTCCTTACACCTTTTACAAAAATTAATTCAAGATGGATTAAAGACTTAAGCATAAAACCTGAAATGTTACAAACTCTAGAAGAAAACCTAGGCAATACCATTCAGGACATAGGCTTGAGCAAAGGCTTCAAGACTAAAACACCAAAACCAATGGCAACAAAAGCCAAAATTGACAAATGTGATCTAATTAAACTGAAGTGCTTCTGCACAGCAAAGGAAACTATCATCAGTGTGAGTAGGTAACCTACAGAATGGGAGAAAATTTTTGAAATCTATCCATCTGACAAAGGCCTAATATCCAGAATCTACAAAGAATTTAAATTTACAAGAAAAAAACAGTCCCGTCAAAAAGTGGGCAAAGGATATGAACAGACACTTCTCAAAAGAAGATGTTTATTCAGACAGCAAACATGAAAAAAAGCTCATCACTGGGCATTACAGAAATGCAAATCAAAACCACAGTGAGATAATATCTCATGCCAGTTAGAATGGTAATCATTAAAAAGTCAGGAAACAACAGTTGCTGGAGAGGATGTGGAGAAATAGAAACGCTTTTACACTGTTGGAGTGTAAAGTAGTTCAACCATTGTGGAAGACAGTGTGGTGATTCCTCAAGTGTCTAGAACTAGAAATACCACTTGACCCAGCAATCCCGTTACTGGGTATATACCCAAAGGATTATAAATCATGCTACTACAAAGACACATCCACATGTATGTTTATTGTGGCATTATTCACAATAGCAGACTTGGAACCAGCCCCAATGCCCATCAATGATAGACTGGATAAAGAAAAAGAGGCACATATACACCATGGAATACTATGCAGCCATAAAAAAGGATGAGTTCATGTCCTTTGCAGGGACATGGATTAAACTGGAAACCATAATTCTCAGCCAACTAACACTAGAACATAAAATCAAACACCCCATGTTCTCACTCATAAGTGGGAATTGAACAATGAGAACACATGGACCCAGGGAGGGGAACATCATACCCCAGGGCCTGTAGTGGGGATGGAGGGTTAGGGGAGGGATAGCATTGGGAGAAATACCTAATGTAGATGGCGAGTTGATGGGTGCAGCAAACCACCATGGAACATGTATACCTATGTAACCTTCACGTCCTTCACATGTACCCCAGAACTTAAAGTGTAATAAAAAAAAAATAAAAATGAAAAAAGAGGTGTTACAACACTTTAATGGTAACAGTAGACTGTGGACAGTGTCATACCTGGATCAACCATTAAGGAAACCATACAAATTTGTATGCTTGAAATACCATCAAAAAACTAAAATGAAGATCTAAAAATCAACATAAGTAACCAAAGAGAACGAAAGAAACAGAGGCAAAGGAATGAAAAACAGAAAAAACAAATGTAAAATAATAAAATGGAAGACTTAACAACTTAACCCTAATATATCTGTCTTTTTCTTTTTTAAAATTTCAACTTTCATTTAGTTAGAAGAATACATGTATAAGTTTGTTAGATGGGTATATTGCAGCTAGGCAGTGAGCACAGTGCCCAATAGGTAGTTTTGCAACCCATTCCCTCCTCCTTCCCCACTCTATTGGTTCACATTGTCTATTGTTCCCATGTTTATGTCCACGTGTGCTGGATATTTAGCTCCCACTTATAAATGAGAATATGTGGTGTTTTCTATTCTTGCAGTTGTTCACTAGGATTATAGCCTCCAGCTCCATCTATGTTGCTGTAAAATACGTGATTTCATTCTTTATTATGACTGTGCAATATTCCATAGTGTAATTATACCACATTTTCTTTATCCAATCAACCACTGATGGACTAGATTGAATCCATGTTCTTGCTGTTACGAATAGTATGGCAATGAACATGAGTACATATGTCTTTTTTGTATAATGATCTATTTTCCCTTGGGTAATAGCAATGGAATTGCTGGGTCAAAGGGTAGCTGTGTATTAAGTTCTTTGGGAAATCTCCAAACTGCTGTCTACAGTGGTTGAACTAATTTTCATTACCACCAATAGTTTATAAGCATTCCCTTTCCTCTACAGCCTGACCAGCATCTGCTGCTTTTTGTCTTTATAATAATAGCCCTTCTGACTGTTATGAGATGGTATCTCATTGTTGTTTTGATTTTCATTTATCTGATGATTAGTGATGTTAAGCACCTTTTCATATGTTTGTTGGCTGTGTGTGTGTCTTCTTTAAGTTCCTTATAGATTCTGGATTTTAGATCTTTGTTGGATGCCTAGTTTATGAATATTTGCTCCCATTCGGGAAGGTTGTCTGTTTACACTGTTTATAGTTTCTTCTATGCAGAAGCCTTTGCTTTTATCGGGTCCCACATGTCCATTTATGTTTTTGTTGCAATTGCTTTTGGGGACTTGCAAAAATTCTTTGTCAAGGCTGGTGTTGAGAAGGATATTTTCTAGGTTTTCTTCTAGGATTTTTACAGTTTGAGGTCTTATATTTAAATATTTAATCCATCTTGAGTTAATTTTTGTATATGGTGAAAATAAGGGTTCAGTTTTATTCTGCTGCGTGTGACTAGCCAGTTATCTCAACACCATGTGTGGAACAGGGAGTCCTATGCCCATTGCCTATTTTTCCTGACCTTGTTGAAGATCAGATGGTTAACAGGGTATGGCTTTATTTCTGAGTTTTCTATTCTGTTACATTTGTCTATCTGTCTGTTTTTGTAGGAGGACAATGCTGTTTTGGTTACTACAGCCTATAATACAGTTTGAAGTTAGGTTTTATGCCTCTGGCTTTGTTCATTTTGATTAGGATTACGTTGTCTCTTCTGGCTATTTCTTGGTTTTATATGAATTTTTGAATAGTTTTTTTTCTAATTCTGTGAAGAATGACATTGGTAGTTTGATAGGAATAGCATTGAATCTGTAAATTGCTTTGGGCTGTATGACCATTTTAAGGATATTGATTCTTTCAATCCATGAGCACAGAATATTTTTTCTTTTATTTTTGTGGTCTCTGATTTATTTCAGCAGTGTTTTGTAGTTCTTCTTGTAGAGAATTTTTTTTTTTTTTTTTTTTAACCTCCTTGTTATCTGTATTCCTAAGTATTTCATTTTTTACGTGGCTATTGTAAATAGGATTGTGTTACTGATTAGACTCTCAGCCTGGAAATTATTGGTGTATAGAAATGCTACTGATTTTTATAAATGTATTTTGTATCCTGAAATCTTAAAAAATCATGTATCACTTCTAGTAGCCTTTTGGTGATGTCTTCAGGGTTTTTTAAGTATAGAAACATATTGTCAGCATACAGAGAGAATTTTACTTCTTTTCCTGTTTGGATGCCTTTTATTTCTTTCTCTTGTCCAATTGTTCTGTCTAGGACTTCCCCATCTTTACTTTAAATGAACATAGTATGAATACATCAATTAAAAGAAATTATAGAGGAAATTAAAAAGAATGATCCAACTATATACTGCTTATGGGGAAACGATTTCAAACATAATGACCTAATTTGATAGCAAAAGAAAGGAAAAAAAATAAACCATGCAAACCTTAATTAATTAAAAAATATGGTGTGGCTATATTGATATCACATATAGTGCACTTCAGAGAAAAAGAAATTACTGGACACAGAGAACATAGCAATCCTAAATGTATATGCACCAAAGGGCAATGAATAAGAATGTTAAAACCTCTTTCTTCCCTTTTTTTTCATTTAGGAGACAAGGATCTTAAAAAAATAAAACTCCAAGAATCATGGAAAGAAAATTTTCCTTTCCTGTGAAAGCGTGTATGAAATGCCCTTTTGCCAGAAATAGACCCAGAGCAAAGAAATTATACAAAAGTGACCTACTCTTAGATTCTTTCTGCTTTCTCACATACAGCTGTATACGATCTGATAGTTTTCAGAGTTCTCGAGGAAAAAGGCCCAGTGAAAACGTGAACTTGGTATTTTTACTGTTTTTTTTTTTTTGAGACGGAGTCTCGCTCTGTCGCCCAGGCTGGAGTGCAGTGGCCGGATCTCAGCTCACTGCAAGCTCCACCTCCCAGGTTTACGCCATTCTCCTGCCTCAGCCTCCCGAGTAGCTGGGACTACAGGCGCCCGCCACCTCGCCTGGCTAGTTTTTTGTATTTTTTAGTAGAGACGGGGTTTCACCGTGTTAGCCAGGATGGTCTCGATCTCCTGACCTCATGATCCGCCCGTCTCGGCCTCCCAAAGTGCTGGGATTACAGGCTTGAGCCACCGCGCCCGGCCGGTATTTTTACTTTTAAAAATTAGCATATCAACCCTGAAGTAGCTGTTTTCCACACCCAATGTTTCTGTAAACCTTAACATACGCAGATGTGGACCATAGTCATGAGTTCGCTAGCAGGTCAGCATTTGATTCTCTACTAACAGAACCCAAAAAGCAACCCTGAATATCTAGGGGTTCATTAGGCCCTGATGAGCCCAGAATCTTTAGAGATAGGATCCTGCATATGCATTTTTAGTAACTGTCTCCAAGTGATTCCTTTATTTCATTTTATTTTTTTATTTATTTTTTTGAGACAGAGTGTAGCTCTGTTGCCCAGGCTGCAGTGCAGTGGCGCGATCTCGGCTCACTGCAAGCTCTGCCTCCCAGGTTCACGCCATTCTCCTGCCTCAGCTTCCTGAGTAGCTGGGACTGCAGGCGCCCACCACCACACCGGGCTAATTTTTTGTATTTTTAGTAGAGACAGAGTTTCACCGTGTTAGCCAGGATGGTCTTGATCTCCTGACCTCGTGATCCGCCCGCCTCAGCCTCCCAAAGTGCTGGGATTACAGGCTTGAGCCACCGCGCTCGGCCAATTGTCTCCAAGTGATTCTAATGCACAGTAAGTCTTTGAAAATACTTTTCTTCATCAGTGCTCCTCAAGCTTTTGTAGGCATCAAAATCCCTTGGTGTGCTAGTTAAAATACTGATTTACTGGCTTCCACTCCCACAGTTTGTGATTTGATTGGTCTAGTGCAGGACCTAACATTTGCCTAACAAATGTTCATGTGATGCTGGTTTTTCTTGCTCGTGGAACACATTTTGAAAGTTATATCTCTATAGAGCAGGGGTCAGGCTTTCTTTTTCTCTCTTTGTGAAAGGCCAGATACTAGGTAGTTGAGACTTTATCAGTCATATTGTCTCCGTTTCAACTATTCGGTTCTGCTGTTGTAATACAAAAGCAGTCATGGACGATATACAAATGAATGGGTTTTTGTATGTTCTAATAAAACTTTTTTTTTTTTTTTTTTTTTTTTTAAGTCTCACTCTGTCCCCCAGGCTATAGTGCAGTGGCATGATCTTGGTTCACTGCAACTTCTGCCTCCCGGGTTCAAGCAATTATCCTGCCTCAGCCTCCGGAGTAGCTGGGATTACAGGCGTCCGCTAACATGCCCAGCTAATTTTTGTATTTTTAGTAGAGATGGGGTTTCACCATGTTGATCAGGGTGGTCTTGAATGCCTGACCTCAGGTTATCCACCCTGCTTGGCCTCCCAAAGTGCTGGGATTGTAGGCGTGAGCCGCTGCACCTGGCCTGTTTCTTTTCTTTTGTTTAATGAAGACAGGGTCTCCGTCACCCAGGCTGGAGTGCAGTGGTGCAATTGCAGCCTTAAACTCCTGGGCTCAAGGAATCCTCTCTCATCAGTCTCCTTAGTAGTTGGGATTACAGACGCACAGCACCATGCCTAGCTAATTTTTGTATTTTTAGTAGAGATGGGGTTTCACCATGTTTACCAGAGTTGTCTTGAATACCTGACCTCAGGTGGTTAAGTGCTGGGATTATAGGCGTGAGCCACTGTGCCTGGTCAAACCTTTCTTTATAACAACAGATATTAGGCTGATTTGGCACATGTTTATCCAATTTCTATTCTAAAGATCAGTGCAATAAATGGAGTTGCTAAATTGAAAGGCTGTATATTTAAAATTGAAATAAACACGAGTAGATTGACCTCTTTTCTGGATTTCCAAATTAATACTTCAGCAGTATGTATTAAAAACACCTTAATTACAAATGTACTATTTTGCTGGGAGGTGTTGATTATGGGAGAGGTTCAGCCTGTGTGGGGACAGGGTTATATGGAAAATCTCTGTACCTTCCTTTTAACTTTGTGTAAACTTAAAACTGCTTGAAAAACTAACTCTTAAAGCGAAACAAAATTTAAACCTTTAATTACCTTTATTCTCACCAACACTTGGACTTTTTAGACTTGAATTTCTACTGATCTGATGTCTTTCAGTTTTTATGGACCACCACCTCTGGAATTCAAAAGATCTAGACCCTTTGCAGTATGGACCTAGACAAGCAGATCCTGAATATTGTAATGAGGATGTGGAGAAGGGCACACCTTAATATTAGAGAGTGGGAAAATGTATCTACCTGTCAGTGTCCAGATCACCAATGGCAGGGGTAGACAAGCACTAATGGATCTAGCATGCAAAGACTGCATCTAAAGAAGGGAATCTCAATGTTAGCATTATTGACATCTTGGGTTTAATAATCCTTTCTTATGGGGATGGAGAAAGGTATCCTGTCCATTGCAGGATGTTTAATAGCATCCCTGGCCTCTACCTATTAGATGCCAATGGCAACTCCCACCAAGTTGCAACAAACAAAAATTTTTTAGATATTGCCAAAATGGCCCCCAGTTGAGATCTATTGATCTGGAATCACAATAACTATTTTTCATTTCCATCAGTGGCTGCAATGACTTTGACCTTTTCCAGGATAAGAGATGTCAACCCCTGACTTGTCAAGTGAGTCAGTCTTTATTAAAGGCCTAACTTGTGCCCATACAGAAGTGGACTATGTGACGAAAAGAAAAGGAAGCAGGAGTAATATCTCATTTTCAAGAAGTTTATGGCTCCTAAAATCAGAAACTAATGCTTTTCGATCTAAGTTAGAGCAAAAATACCTTTTTAGACTTCTTTTTCAAATTTTAAATTATTTGCCAATATTTATAGGATGGCAGTATTCAGATAATCATATTTTAAGATACCTTTCAAAAATATAAAAACCTAGCAATGCTGGCCTTTCATTCCTTCACTGAGTGATTAGAGCTATGTGGCAGCTCTGTCCATGGGACATGTGTTCTTTAGATTTCTGTACTTCCCACCACTCCCATTTGTTTACCCTCAGATTTTTGAGATGGCAACACTTTGGTTTTGATTGTTGGGTCTGTTTGGTGTAAATTACTACAGACAGGCAGGTTAATCAAAGAAAGAAACTGACATGGACTCCTATTTATAAGTAGAATTATCAGGTCAGAACTTTGCCCTTTTATAAGTGTTGCTTCTTTTGCATTAAGCCAGTGCTGACTAATGAAAGCAAAACAAAAGAAAATCCTTGAGCACCAATAAAATGAGGGTGGGAAAGAAAAAAAAAGAGTAAAATAATTTTAAAATGGCATAAAATTGGTTATTTGCTGATTTATTTGTGAGTTTGTTTCCTTTACTTAATCTTTAGTTTCTCCTAATTTAGTGTCTGCTGTTGAAATGATAATGATGAAAAGATCCTTGGAACAAAAGTCTGAATTATTCCCTCCAAGTCAGTGAGCAGGCAATTATTAAAAATTAAAATGAGTTTTCCACTTGCAATTAGAGATTACCTCTTTGAAAGAATGCCCGTGAATTGACAAAACAGGTACTATAAGTCACATGTTTTCTCTCTCCAAGTAAAAGTGTCTCATATTTTAGGGGAGAATATAAATGTTTCCAGCATTATATCTCATTAACTGATCTCTGTCCCTTATGTTGAAGTAAGGACTACTTGTTATACATCATAGGATGTATACATCACAGCATCTTATACATCATAGGGTGTGACACTATGTTGAGGATGGATGATATTTGCGCATATTAGAGATCACAAATAAAGGCTTAGAAGCACATGAACCTGAGTGTGTCCCTGCTCACTTATGAGTACTGAGAGACTGTTGAAATTTGTCCGTCACTTGGTGTTTGCTAACTGCGAGATGCTGGTTAATCTCTTATTATCTGAGCTTCCTGTGGCTACTGCATCAAAGCTTTCCAAGATGGACCCTGGTCACTTGGAATATTTTTGGAGAAGACAAATCATCTCGTTAACTGAGATTTCTGTAGGGGAATAGCAGAGAGAACTTGACTTATGAATTGCAGTACTGTAAAATAAAACATTCTACAATAATGGAAATGCACTATAATCTGTGCGGTTTAACGTTCTAGCCACTAGTCACAAATAACAATTGGTCTCTTGAAATACAGCAAGTGTGAGTCAATTTCTAATTTTATTAATTTTAAATTATTTAGATTTAAATTTAAAGAATCACATGGAACTACTGGTTCTCCTATTGGACAACACAGATATGGAGACTTTTGTCACATTCACGGCTGAAGTTTGGTTGTCAAAGAAGTACGAAATGAGTGATAATGATTTATAAGGAGTTTAGAATAAGGAATGCTAGTCAGAGTTTTTAGAGAAACAGAACCATTGTTATATTTATACACACACACACACACACACACACACCCACACACACACAAATAGTCACTGTAAATAATTGGCTCCCATAATTGTGGAGGTGCAATACACTCAAAATCTGCAGTGTAGACTGGCAGTGTGGTGATCTAGAAAGTTGCATTTCAAGTCCAAAGTAGTCTGCTGGCAGGATTCCTGCTGTGTAAGGGAGGTCAATCTTTTTCTTATTAAGGCCTTCATCTGATTAGATTATTATGGAAGGTAATCTGCTTTATTCAAGGACACTATGTTTAATGCTTATCTCATTGCAAAAACTCCTTTGTAGTAACATCTGGATAATGTTTGACCAAATATCTGGGCTTCGTGGAGGAGCCAAGTTGATACATAAAATAGCCATTACAGTTAATCTGATAGAATAAAAACTATTCATCTGTAGGGAAGGGAGGAGGAAAATATTGAAGGCATAGAGACAATTTCAAAAGGAACAAAAATCTAAAAAGCTGTGTATTGTGGAAGAGACATTGATCTTTCATTTTGATCTGTTTTTCCTGGTTACCAGTTTAATTCATAATTATTACAAAGAATAGTATTCCAAAATATGACTTAGAAAACTAAATGTGTGCAAGATTATGCTGTAGTTGACTATGTTAAGGCTCGGTGCTACATTTTTCTGAATCACTGTCTCTATATAGCCCTGTGTTTCAGATGGGCAAAAGAGGAAATCATATGAGCTTTGAAAGGCAAAAGTAAAACAAGTTATTTTTTGATGGTCATCACAGTTAGATATATGACAAGCAGATAGAGAGCCACATGGAAAGTACAATCCTCTCCTTCTTTATCTCCTCTCCGTATCTGCCTTGTTCCCCCAGGTGCTATTCCTGCTAAGGAGCAATGGCACCATTCCTATCAGCAGATGGATAGCTGCAGATGAGCAGAGGCATGGGGCAAACAGCGGCGTTAGCTCTGTGCCATCTCCATGAGTCCCACTACCATTCCACTTCTCTTCCTAGATATGCCTGGCTTCCAAGGTTTCTCTGCAACTTTCAACTTACCCACTTACCATCATGTTTCAGGTAGACTCGGTAGTGATTCTTTTCCTTATCAACCTAAGCCCCCTTTCAGCCTTCACTTCTTCAACTCTTCCTATATGTACATAGTATCTAATACCTAATATATATTTCTTATTTACACAATAGTCAAAGTGGCTGTACTTTTATGATTATAGCCTGACTTATACAAAATGAACTTATTATTTACTCAGTTATTCCTATTCATGAACTTATTATCTACTCAGTTGTTCCTATTCCTATTCAGGTAGTGAAGCTGTGTGTCCCCATGCTGTATTTGTGTAGTTGCTTTTTTGAACCTCAGTGAACGATTTCGCAATTATCTCGAATGGGTCTTTCTCAATAGATTAAGGACATCATTTCTTCATTTTGAAATAATTTAAGTTGCTGCTTCAAGTGATCTTTATCAGTTTAGCTGTGCCGCCATGTATGAGCAGATAAGCAGCTTTAGGAAGTAAGCACATGGAGCAGCAAGGGACAAAGGGGGCAATTTGCTTGTCATTTTCTGACAAAAGCAGACACTGTGATAAATGAGATAGAGGGTAGATGGTAATGTTAGGTAAGACATTTTTCTGTGCATGCTCCTTTCCAAAATTTACTGCATGTTTCCCAATAAAAGGTAAAGTTGTAGCTTGCTTTGACCAAGACATATTTACAGATGTGATATTATGTGAATTTCAAAAGCTGGACCTTAAGAGACCTTGCACCCTTTGCTGTCTTGAGATTGTCATGTGAAGGAGCCTTGACCAGCCTCCTTGAGGATGACAGACCACATGTAAATATTGGGTCAAATAATATGTTTTTTTTTTTTTTTGACTTTTCTTTTTCCCTACTTCCCAATTACCAATATGCTCATTTCTCTTTGGAAGATTTTTTTTGGTAACTGTAGAGCCAGAATTTCCATTTTCTAGATTTTTTTAGAAATGTTAAATTATCAACAACAAACCATGAAGAATTTTCTGGTTTCTCTTTGCTACCTCACAGAGATCAGTACTGATTCTCCCACCCAATTGGTTCTGCAGTGTGCAGTGATTCTAAAAGGCTGACTGATAGTAGCAGTCTTTACTCCATTGCAGAAGATCATGTTACTCTAAGAATTAAACTACAGATCCCAGCTTACCAGCAAACTTCTACTTTTCAAAGATAGCACGATCAGGCACTCGGCTCAACTCCTCTCCCTACTCTGTAATCATCTGTGAAGAACCTTTCTTTAGCTTCTTTTTTGTTTGTCTGTTTTTTAATTCTGAAGTGGTATGCTGAAAACACAGTGCAAAAAGTGTAGTTTTTTGGAAAGCAACAAGTAATTTGATGATTTTTCTTTGCTGAAATGGGCTTTTCCTTTGCTGAAATTGACTTTCCTGATGAATTCACCCAGGTAAGGCCTCATGTGTATCAGTACATTACATTTGGGAAGAAATATGTATTAATATTCTGAGCAAGTAGCTTGAGAAGGAATGTGTTTATCTGCATTTTACCAAAAGCTAATGGAATAGGTGTCCTAGTCTAAATAATTCATTTGGAGGACTGTTTAAGATAATGTGGATTGGGTTGAATCTTGTATGAGCTTTTATAGTTCCTCTTAGAGATGTGATTAATTTAAATACATCTCTACCCTTTGCCCTGTTCAATAAGGAGCTCCATGCATTATTGATCAAATGCATAAATTTGCTGAGGAGACTCAGTGACTCAAAGTTACAATGGTATGAAGCAACCAAGTCAGAGTTTTATAATGAGTTGAGTACTAGTTTGCATCACCAACTAGCTGCGTGACCTTCAATAACTCATGCAACCACTCTATGCCTCAGTTTTCTCATTGATAAATACAGTGCTTTTCCTGTACCCCATCACCTGCCAACCATGCCCTGTTCCCATTTCTATGTTGTTGCAATGCTGAAATAAGATATTCATAAAAACTTACAGCAAACTAAAATGTGTAAAACACATGTCCTATTATCCATTACATTTGCCTCTCTTTTGTATAGCAGAATCAGATGAAGAAAATGGAACTTAAATGACTTTAAAGCAGTTTAAGTAAAAGTTACGTTTTTGCGGATGGCAAAACTAGTTTTAGAGGCAAAGTATCTCATTCCTTGCTGTAAATCTTGCTGTAATCATTACGTACTGAACACTCTTTCTTTGAAGGTAATAACCTTTTAGAGTTCAAGTCAAACACTGGTTATATATGGTTTAGTGCAGTGAATCTCCACATTGGTTACCCATTGTAGCTACCTGTGGCCTTTGAAAACATTACTAATGCTCCTGTCTTCATCTCAGTCAGAGTCCTTGAAGACAGGATCCAGTATTTGTATTACTGAAATATCCTGGGAATATTTCAAATAGATAAATCATCATTGATATGAATTAAATAGATGAAATCTTTAGGTAAGAGTCTTAAAACATTTTTTCATCTACAAGCAGACCACGGAGAAATGTTTTGTGTAGTCAGCCTATGAATGCTATTGATTTAGATATTCTTTTTAGTAGAAAGTTTACACTGCGTCATCCTATTTGATTAAGTAGTTAAAGAAAGCTTTGAATACGTTTTGAGGACAATGTTTAAGTGACATTTCTAAAAGGACCAATGAAGAAGAGCTGTTTGAGAAACAGGGTTAATGGGCAGGTTAGGTGGGAAAGAGTTCAGGATATAGTTTACAAGTTTGGGTGTAGAAGCAGTTTAGAAGCTTGGGGAAGGCTGTGACACTGGAAAAAATGTGGAGAACTGAAGGGCATTTATTGCAGGGTATAGGTAACAACTGTGGCTGGAAGGAACAGGAGTCGAAGGCCCAGCACTGGGTCCTGCATTTAGGTTCAACCAAACTGTAAGAAGACTAGAAGGTCAGGTGCACAAATTTGGGGAGGAGTATAAGAAGAAAAGCTAGAGATATTGAAGTCTTTCTTTCCCTCAGTCCCAGATATGTCTCACATGTGGTGCAGGTCTGACCCTACAGATGGATAAATCATTGATTCCAGTTGTGGTATCTAAACAGAACTAAAGGAAGGAAATGAGACAAAAGGGGTTGGTGTTCCATCTGAATGGAGCATGCTGCGTCATTGTGTAATCTTCTTTGTTACTAACCACACTGAAGTGGGCAGCAGGCAGGACATAAAGCAGACAGTTGCCATGACTCTTTCATGTGGCTGTGATTGTGTATTAAAAGGTACTTTTGTCAGACAAATGCTGTTCTTGATCTTATCTCCGGCATCTCCACAATGTCAACCTTTTATGCTGTCTTTCTGGTCTTTACAGCCACCGAATGAAGACCCTGTAATAACCACAAGTCTCAGCTGTAGTCTCCCTAAATCATTCAATGATTTGAATGATACTGCTCACCTGTTGTTAAACATTTCATGATTCAGTCCTGGAGTGGTTTGTGATTTACTTCCCATACGAAATGGGCAACTGGATCAATGATCGAATATATTTTGGTTTTGTCCTGAATAATTAATTACTGTGTGTCACAAGTGCACATCGGGTTTGTGGATCCAGGAGGTTGTATAGAGTCACCTAGTTTTAAGAGGTCAAAGAAAGAAGCTGTCCAGAAATCAGGAAAGCAAAACTAGGTTTTAGGGTAGCTTCAAATCAGATGGTATTGATTATTTTTCAACTTGTATTTCTATTTTTTTTTTTATAAGACTGTAGACTGGGCACAGTGACTCACACCTATAATTCCAGCACTTTGGGAGGCCGAGGTGGGCGGATCACCTGAGGTCGGGAGTTCGAGACCAACCTGATCAACATGGAGAAATCCCGTCTCTACTAAAAATTCAAAATTAGCTGGATGTGGTGGCGCATGCCTATAATCCCAGCTACTCAGGAGGCTGAGGCAGGAGAATTGCTTGAACCTGGGAGGCAGAGGTTGCGGTGAGCCGAGATCGCATCATTGCACTCCAGCCTGGGCAACAGAGCAAAACTCTGTCTCAAAAAAAAAAAAAAAAAAAAATTTGTAAGGGTGAGGGGGTGAAAGGAGGAAAGCAGATGCATGTATTGCCTGAATTATATGGTCATCATTGCATGAAGTAATAATAATAACAACAATTCATGACAATAACTAGTATTTATTCACTATTTCTTTGTGTTTATATCATCACATCATTTAATTCTTACTAAAAGTCTATGAGATTTTTACAATAGGAACCACACTTGCCAGTTGAGGAAACTGAGGCCTTGAAAAGTTGATTGATGTCCCCAGTTTAGACAGGAGTATTAGCAGTCTCACTTAAACATTTTGTGTTTTATGCAAAACTCTACTATCTCCCTACAGAAACAAAATAGTGCAGGTAGCTAGAACGTGCCTGGAATCATTCAGAGACAGATACTGAATTTAGGAATTTTGTTTTACCTATATTTTCCCAAACAAATAAAAAATAAAGTTAAACTTATCAATATTTCATTTTCTTTTATCAATAAAACTGTGCCCTCTAGGGTCAGCTGGTGGTAAAATTACATCTTTTTACCAATAATTTCAGTATCCTGAAGACATGAGTAATTTGTTGAGGTAACTGAATGAGTCATCAGCCAACAACACAGTCCTACGCAGTCCATTAGATTGAACTACTTCTCATGATAAATGAACTAAGGGTCCAGGTTTGTGACTCAATAACGTAAGAGAGGAAGCTTTGCCTGTTTCCGAAATGGATTCTTGTGACTACACCGTGCCTGGCAATGAGCAATTGCAATTTCCTCTAGGTGAATATCTTTCCTCCCACTTTTAATGAGTGGGTTTGTTAATATCATTGTGCCTCCAACATGCCATCTATTATAATGCCAGTTGTTTCTCTCTGTTCTTGTTCCAGATGGCTTCCATAATTACTTTTGCAGATACTGTAAGATAACTTCAGGATATAAGTCAACAATAAAACTCAGCAGCTAATGAAAATGGACTTTTTCAGGGGATTGTTCACTATGTGAAAACAAATTCATTCTTTGTGTCAACTTCAGGTACTATGAGTTATGAATCCAACACTTCTTAGTATTAGGAAATGTGCTCTCATTTACTTGTGGTTGGGAATTGTTCCTATTGCTTCTTGGATGATTGGAACTATGAAAATAATTTTCATAGATCAGGATCACATTTCTCAGAGGAAATTAAAACAAAAAGATTGTGTACTTGTAAATTTTGCATTTTATGTGAATTTAGAGATTTTAAAGAATTTTCACAATAAACCTGGGAGGAAGCCAAGCAAGAACTATTATCTCCATATTTCTGGTGAGGAAACAGGTTCAAATGGGTCATATGTCTGCTGATGATCATACAGCAATCCAGTGAAGAAATCAGCCAGTTCATCTTAATATAGTGTTTTATCTCATATCCCAGTAACACATTGAGCATGCTACATCTCAAGCGCCAATTGAGATGTATGAATGAGACATTGCAAATCCTGCCTGAAGCCGTATTCAAAGTCAAGATGATTAGAAAAGCAGAATTTTTCTTTTGTGAATTACTTTAGGACCAAATGATAAAACATAGCATCCTTTATACAAGAGAAGGCAAAAAGCAACTTTTCACAAACATAGTCCCAATTCTATATAATTTGGGATAGTTCTTGAAAGTCAAACTCAAATATCCAACCCATTGTACCAACCACTCTGGTCCAGTTACAAGGAAAGTTTATTAAAACCAAAGTCAGTGGAAATTACATTTACTTTGCCTGTAGATCTGAATGATGGGCAGGGTTCAGACTTCTGTTTCACTAAGCTTCAGATAGAATATCTCAAAGACTGGGGTCTCTATTCACTTAATGTGTAAGTGCTTACTCACATGTCTGGTGCCTGGGCAGGAAAGACTTGAACTTCTAGGGAATAGAACAGCTGAGACTCTCCTTATGTTTCTACCTCCGTCTGTCTCCATGCAGTCCCTCAGTGTTATTTCCAGCGTAGCATCTTCAAGGTGGTCAGACTCATCACAAGGCTGCAAAGGTATGTGTGTGTCTGAATATGCATGCATGCGTGCACACACACACACACACAGACACACACACACAAAGATATTCTGTCATTTTTAAACTTTGACTTGGAAATGGCATAGAGTAACATCTGCCTGAGATTATAGACTCATTCAGGTTCACAGGGAAATAATTTAGACTTCAGCTCTCAGTGTAGAAATGCCAATATCTCCATAAGATGGTCAATATGTTAGGATACATGAATACAATCTGCCATACTCTTCTATGCTCATCCTACTTCAGATTGAATATTTTTATAGTTAAGTTGAACTGTTCTATTTCTGCACAATTCTTGGTTGAAGACACTTTCTTATCAGGGAATCTAAAATTAGTCTCCTTACCATTATCTTAGGCTTGTCTTCTGTTGTAAATGGGAGAGTTCTGCTTATGGTAAATAAGAAAGATTAGCTTTTGTAATTGTAATGTTCAACCTGTCCAAAAATGTCTACATGGAAATGTTTACTGTATGGCTCTGAAACATATTTTCTTTAAATATTTTCACTAAACACACCCTGACTTTCCAATGCACCATCATATCGAGATAATGCCTGGCTGTCTCAATATGTTGGTCATGTTCATGTGTTTGTATCCTTAGAATTTTAACACTAAACCTGGGAGGAAAGCCAGGCAAGAATGATTATCTCCATATTTCTGGTGAGGAAAGAGGTTCAGATGGGTTATATCCTTAAAACAAGTTCAGATCTGTTTATATCCTTAAAATTCTTCAAAATGTGCCAAGCATTAATTCTTCACAACATGCCTTCTTTCAGGGTGATAATAGTAGCAAAGGTCACATAGGTGAGATGATAGCGATTTCTTCAGGACATTATTAAGCAGCAGATCATCAGAGCTTCTTGTTTTGGCATGCTTAGTTAGCAAGATTATTTATGTAATGTTAGGAGGTAAAATTGTACAATTAAGTAAATTGATGAGTGAAGGTGATGAGAGCTGGGCTCTAATTCCTAAAATCACTTTTATGTAAATAATGTTGTTCTAAATGGGAATTTATTTTACTAAGAGAAAAGTTATCAAGATTAGTTAGTATAAATAAATAATCAAAATTGTATTGAATAGCAGGTAATATAAGGAGACAGAGACCTCAGCTGTTGAGTTCCTGAAAATACAAGACTGGGATGAGCCAAGACTTCAGATGGAGTCCAGCAATGTATATCTGCAGCCCTGATTCATGTTAAATGGTACATGTTCCTATGTTGTCATTTTTAGGCACATCCCACTTCTGATGATAATTACAATAGATATAGCTCAAAGACTACCCAGACACACCTTGAGAAATCGTCAGGAGGAAAAATTAGGTAGGGATTCATGTAGCAGGAGAAGGATCAGATCATCAGGGAGTAATTGCGTTTTGAGAGTCTGTGGGTTAGAGACCTGGATGGGGTAGATCTCTTTTACCTCCATAGACTTTAGTTGGTCTCACTGGGGATAGACCAACTAAATATCTTAAAGGATTTGAGTATCAACTGTGCATTAAACAATTTTGTTTGATGTCATTGCTACATACCAAAATATCAGAAAGGAAGGATCTTTTGAAATATTTGGTATATATGGCTACAGGAATAGACCAAGATTGGCAATTTCTTTGATCTTAACCCAGACATGAAAACATCTTAGTCTAGGTTTGTTAACTAAGATGAAGTAATCACTGTTAAGTCCAATGTAGAGTGGCTATATTATGCAGAAATAATTTTGTTCCCTAAACTCCTCTCCTGACAATGGGCTATAAAAATATTATTAGTTATTTTTCTGATTATACCTACACAAATACATTGTAGAAATCTGGAAAATGAAGAAAATAGTAAAGAATAAAGAAAATTTTAAAATGCACATATTTTGTGGGTGCAAGTATGTTTGTGAGATTTGGGTATAACTATTTCTTAAAATATTGGAGCCATGCTACCTCTAAATTTTTTAAAATCTCTTCCTCACTATCAAACATTAACTAATGTCAAATATTTTATAATCTTGCTTTTTTAATGGGGCATATTATTTGGCCCTGTATATTTAATATAGTCAATGACCTGTTTTAGGAATTTAGACTGTTTTTCATTTTTCACCATGATCATGGCTCATAAACATTTATGTGTATTTATGAACACTTTTTAAAGATAATTTCCAAAGTTAGAAATACTGAGCTAAAGGTATGGACATGTTTAGTCATTTGAAAGTATTGGCAAGTACATATTCCCTTGCCCAATGTCAACCATACCTTGTGCATGTTTTCTAAAATAATAAAATTTGAAAATTTTACAGACCAAAAGTGATACCTGGCATGGTTTTCTTTGACTCACATGCACACACACACGCGCGCGCGCGCACACACACACACTTGATTTCTACAGCGATTTTTCCTTTAAGTCCTATTCATGTTTTTCATTTAGATTTTATCATTTTCTTTATTGTTAGCAATAATTTAGTTGACAAATCATAATTGTAGACATTAATGAAACACCTATGTGACATTTTTACTTATTTGTAGAATGTGGAATGATTAAATTAAGCTGATCAACATATCACCTCACTTAATTTTTTTTGTGGTGAGAGATTTGAAATTTTATTAGCTATTTTAAAATATCCAATCCATTATTATTGACTATAGTCCATCCTGTTGTGCAATAGATCTCAAAAATCTATTTCTTCCATCTAACTAAAATTTTGTGCCCCTTAACCAATAACTGCCTATCTCCACTCTCCCTCCACCACAGCCCTGGTAACCACCAGTCTACTCTCTATTTCTTTGAGTTTGACTTTTACTAACAGTCACATTTTGACTTTTTAAAAAATTCTACATATAAGTGAGATCATGTGGCATTTGACTTTCTGTGCCTGGCTCAATTCACTTAGTATAATATTTGCCCATGCCCATGGCATGCCAAATTTCTTGCCCATGCCCCTTTTGAACTGTAATATGTTTTGACATTAATTTAGCACCTCATGACTTTTCTTTAATCAGCAGTTTTATTGATACTTAAAGCCCTGCGTCAGAGTCTTGAAATCTGGCTTGAGCCAATGGCTTTGACACTAGCTAGTTACATAATTTAGGGGAAAGTTCTCCATCTCTGGCTTTGGTTTCCCATTTAAAAAATGGCTATAAGACTTAATCCAGCATATTTTATTGAAGTGTCAGTATATGAAATGAGATTATAATCCAGCTCCTCTGATGCCTCTTTGACTGTGGAAGATGAATTTATGTTTTTATATCCTCATTGTGTTACTTATTGGTCACTTTCAAATTATTACTGTTTCAGCCCCTCTCTATTTTTATACCCTGAAGTTTGGAGCTGAAAAAGACCTTAGACAGCATTCTTAACTTTCTCACTTTACCAGCATGCAAACTGAGACAAAGATGTAGAGAGTGAATGACATTTTACCTAGGACTAGAATCAAGGTGACCTGATTTTATTTTATTTATTTTTATAGTGACTTTCCTTAGGGAATGGTGTCTATGTTTTGACTCAATAAAATTATGACACAAGTGCAAGGAGGTGTACACACACCCTACCACTAGTTTCTAATATCAGGAAAACTAAAATTGAACCACATTTCCTTAAAAAATTTGCAAATAAATTAGAGAATATAAATATAATGAAATATGAGACAACACTAAACATTACAATATGAAACTGTATTTGCTAAGTTGAATAATGACTATTATTTTAAAACTTATAAAAATCATATACATAGTACAGTCCTCTGTTAAAATTTTATGTATGCATCTATATGGAGATTGAGACCAGAGGAATATGTGAAATAATGTTCAAGGTGTGAGAGTATGCATTTATTTTGGTGAGATTATGCTTGATATTTGTAACTTGTTTTTAAACTTCTTTTGAAGTTTTTAAATATTTCAGTTATCTTTACCTTTTTTGCAAAGACAAAATAATACTATGTAAACCAAGATGGCTATTCTGACTTGGTATGCTTTCTTTCACTGTCCAAACTGGTTTTTATTAAATACTGCAGCTGACCTCTTTTCATTTTTTTATTTCTCACTCCATATGTAGTCTCTGACAATCCTGGCCAGAAGACTTTTTCTTTTCCCCATTCATTTGTTTTACATCTTCCTAGATGAATATAACCCTAGAGTTGCTTATCTTTTATTGCAGTTAATAAACATAGGTTTGGGGAGTCAGTTTCTTAAAGTTGAAACATACCATTATACAGCTGGGAACGCCACTCAATAATCACCTCTCCCACAGGAGATCTTTTATGTTCATACCCTTGACTGAGAATATTCTCTGATTTTATGGCAATGTTATCTGTTTAAATGTATGAACAACTTGGGAGTAATCATGCTTCTCAAGAAACAACAATAATTGTCAAGCTATTCAGCAAGTGACAATAAGGTCTTCGAATGTTAATTTTAAACACATTTCCTTTGTGTATTTTTATAAATAGAATGTCAAATTTGGAAGAACATTTCATTTTTCATAGTTAATATGAAGGAGTGAGTCATTCAAATCTTTAAATTAGTTTACAAATGACAGGATATGAGAATGAACCAACCTTTCATTAAGAGATGTTGTATAGGTAAAACCCTGGACTTCAGAATGATGGTTTGTTTTTGTTCCCAGCCGGGGCTTAGGAAATTTATTTATATTTATGATTATCTTAGGGATTCAGCACTGATATGCAAGTGTAAAATAACAGAAACTCACAGCTATTAAGCTGTTGATACATGTCAGACTGTGTTACATCATTTGCCTGCATGTTGTCATTTGATTTTTACAATAATCTTATGTAATTCAAATTATAATTATCTCCATTTTGCAGGTGTATTTATTAAAAGTTAGAGTTTAGGTAATTTCTCCAGATTAAAAAGGTAGCAGGTTGTGGATATTACACTTTGACTTACACCTTCCTGATTACAACATCCAAACTTAATCACTGGGCTATTATTTAATATGTCAAAATAGCAGTTTTAGAACCCACTGGATTTTTAAAAATTGTTGTTGTTGCTTTTTTTTGTTCATTTCTTTAGGAGAGCTAGTGAATATCTACTTGTCCTTAAATTACTTTGAGTTGATAATGAATAATGTGTGCTTTCTGCTCTATATTTAGCCATTGACACATTCTGATCAACTCTTGGGTAACAATTTATCTTCCATTTAATGGAAAATTGATCCCTACACTTCTTTTTGATTTAACAATGGAAATTCATGGACCCATTGCTGCCTCATGATGACATTTTCCTTGATCCACGTAAGGCAATGTCTACATCAGCAAATCCCCAATATTGGCAGCCAATTAAAAATTAAAATGACTAGGGAATGAAGATCATTATCCTAGTAGGACACTAAAACTGAACATGTGAGATTTAATCAGACAAACTTTTTTTCTGCTGAAGAGTGTAGAGCTGACAAGATCTTGCAGGCTCACTGTGGGTTCCATGCCTCATTCAGGGCTGGCCCTGCCACTGGTGAAACATACATGGAACTAATGGTCCCGTGTGTCCATTCCATTCCTTTTCTCTGTACATCCCAGCCTCTCTTATCCTCTGTGCTACTGGTTCCCCATTTTTGATGCAATTTTTTTCTTTTAGGACCTCAAAATCATGGTGCTTTCCATGAATAAGCATTGACTATTGGATACCAGGGATTCTGCTAGATGTTTTACCTTTTATAAAATCCTGGAAACAACCCTTTAGGACTCAGTAAGATTAAATGACTTCCAATGGTCCCAAGCACAAAAGGTCCCAAAGTGTCTGTTGTTGTTGTTGTTTGTTTGTTTTGAGACGGAGTTTTGCTCTTGTTGTTTCAAGCTGGAGTGCAATGATGTGATCTTGGCTCACCGCTACCTCTGCCTCCCCGGGTTCAAGCGATTATCCTGCCTCAGCCTCCTGAGTAGCTGGGATTACAGGCATGTGCCACCATGCCCAACTAATTTTGTATTTTTAGTAGAGACAGGGTTTCTCCATGTTGGTCAGGGTGGTCTTGAACTCCTGACCTCAGGTGAACCACCTGCCTCAGCCTCCCACAGTGCTGAGAGTACAGACGTGAGCCACTGTGCCCAGCCCAAAGTCAATTCTTAAGATTGCCTGGCCAGACGTGGAGGTTCACGCCTGTAGTCCCAGCACTTTGGGAGGCTGAGGCAGGTGGTTCATCTGAGGTCGGGAGTTTGAGACCAGCCTGGGCAACATGGAGAACCCTGTCTCTACAAGAAAAAATGCAAAAATTAGTTCAAAGCGGTGTCATGCACCTATAGACCCAGCTAATGGGCATGAGGTGGGAGGATCTTTTGAGCCTGGAATGCCAAGGTTGTAGTAAGCCAACATCGCACCACAGCATGCCAGGCCAGACAACAGAGACTGTCTCAAAAAACAAAAAGAAAAAAAATTGTTCGTTTGAAAAGCCATCATTTTGTCTCCATGCAATGTTCTCTTTTACTAAGCCCTCCACAATTAAAACACACTCTCAGGTAATATTCTGGATCCAGGTATTTTTCTAAAATGTGAATTTTGATAAATGATATAATATTACTTGTTTCATAGAGATCTGTTTATATGTTAGGGGTTCTATACTGGTAAATGGAAATTTGTATCCTTGGGATATTCTGTGCAACAGTAGGCCATTGAGAAAGTACATTTGAATAAATGGAACTCTCTTGTTCTTTTGAAGTGGATTCAAGTGGGAAAATACTTTATTTGATTTATGTGTAAGTACAACATTGCATTTTATCATGACGGTCAGAGTTACCTTTGAGTATATAAGGATCTTCCTTCTCATGGGAATAGAACATTTAGTGTCTCCCAAGGATCCTCCAAGTTGATGAGTTGACCATGTAGGCTTTTCTTCCATCTAAGGTCTTGCTTGAAAATTCCACTCTCAGAATAGATCTGGAAGGGAGGAGGTTTATTTTACATATGCATGCACTTTATGTGATGTATGTATTTATGTATGTGTACATGTATGAATGCAGTACACATGTATATATAAAGTCAATGTTATTTTTCATGCCCTGTAAAGTTGGGGAATGATAATATCACATGTTAATTAGAAGCTGAGAAAGAAATGGAAGCTCATACCCCAGGAAGATTTATGCCAGCTATGCTTCTTCATTCTATCACATTATTATTTAGAAAGACATCTTGCTCTGTTTGTTGAAATACTCCATACATTTTGAAAGATCATTTAGACACCATCTTAACTGGCATTTCCAAGAAAGAGACATTCCATAACTTTTCATATGAGTTCCTTTGTTAAAACTACAGGAGATCAATATAGATTGGTCCTTAGGTTGAATAAGAAAATAAAAAAAGCTTTATTTGCAAAGAGATCACCTAGTCTAATCATGAAAATGTTCAGCATGCGATCATGCAGCTACTATTAAGCAGTTCTACAAATAAACCATCCCCTTTCCTGAGTTACTGTGTCTTTTTATGTAAGGATATCAAAAATCTCTGAGGCCAAGAAGAGGACAATTCAGATCTTAGATTATGGTTGAGGGAATTACAGATTTACAGTGTTAGGGGATATCTTTGTGGAAATCTGATTTTTTTTCTGAACATTTTAATAAAAATGCATCAGTGAGGAAAGCTAGTCCAAGGAAAGTCTTATTTGGTATTTCTAATTTTCTAATATAATTATTTTGTCTGAAAAATAATTGAAAACCATGTCATTACTATTTAAACACAACCAGAGGCAGTGTAGGATCCATGTAGCTTTCTATCAAGATGCCAGCTCCATTTTAATTTGAGATTTGTTTTCCCAAGATATACCCTTCTCCATGTGGCTGAACCATTCTAAGGATGCCTTCCTCGTGGTTGTAAAGTGCCTGCCATTAGATTTATGTATGTTCTTCTCAGTTACAACTGGAGAATAGTAGAAAATTGCTTCTAATAAATATCAACAAAAATTTATAAATTTTTACATAATTAGAAAGAAAAATTATATGGCCAGAGCAATTCAATGATCTAATTGACTTGTACCTGCTTTAAAATCTCTTAAACTATCGTTCTGGCAATTTGGATGAAATTATCCTCATTTCCTTTTACTATCATTCAATGGTAAATTTAAGAGATATAAGAAAAGCGAGGGAATAAAAACTGGGTAGGCAACAAAGCACTGTCCATTAATTTTTTTCCCTCCTAATTGTTCATTAGTTGTATATTAGCTCTCTTTTATTTTAATATATTTATTGTGATAAAATACATATAACATAAAACTAGCCATTTTAACCATATTTAATTGGATGATTCAATGGCTTTAACTACAGTAATGGTGTTATACAACCATTGTTACTCTTCATCTCCAAAACTTTTTCATCATCTCAAGCAGAACCTCTGTACCCATTAAGCAATAACTCACCATTTCCCCTTCCCTCTGGAAGACCATCTTGCCCCTAGTAACCTCTATTTTACCTTCTGTCTCTTTGAATTTGAATGCTTTAGGTACTTCATATAAGTGGAATCATACGATATGTTCATCTGTGTCTCACTTATTTCACTTAGCATACTGTTTTCAAGGTTCAATCATGTTGTAGCATGTATCAAAATTGTATTCCTTTTAAGATTGACTAATATTCCATTGTATTCATATATCATATTTTGCTTACCGTGCTTCTGCTGATGACCATTTGGGTTATTTCTACCTATTAGCGATTGTGAATAATATGAAGAACACTGGGACACTGGTGTACAAGTATCTGTCAATTCCTTTTCCTATGCATCTAGAAATGAAATTGCTGGATCATATGGAAGTCCTGTGTTTAACTTTTTGAGGAACCAGCAAAGTATTTTCCACAGTGACTGCAACATTTTACATTTCCTCTTGTGGTTCACAAAGCTTCTAATTTCTTTACATCCTCACAAACACTTGATATTTTCTGGTTTTGGTGTGTGTGGTTTTTTAAATAATAGCCATCCTGATGAGTATAAAGTGGTATCTTACTGTGGTTATAATTTGCATTTTTTTAACGGCACTCGTGTTGAATATCTTTTTATTGGGTTGTTGGCCTCTCCTTCCTTATTATTTTTCTTTCTCCCATATTCTTTCTTTTCTTCTTCTTTCCCTTTTCCTTCTTTGTTTCCCCCTTTTTACTTTCACCTTTCCACCCTCATCCTTCTCTCATCCTTCTCTCTTCCTTCCTCTCTCCTCTTTCCCCCTCCCTCACTTCCTCTCTCCCTCCTTCCCTCTCTTCCTTTCTTCTTTGCAGGATATAATATGTGGATTAACTCTATCCAAGGCTTTGTTCCTTCTCCATCCAATCAAAACACTTGCTAGCCCTGAATTACATGTCCAGTAGGTAGTAATCAGCATTCATACCATATCTGTTTGACTCTGACTTTAATATCTTAAAAATGTGTTACACTGACTTCAACAACAAAAACCTTTGAGATTTATTCACACACATTTAATAAATGGCTACTACATTTAAGGCATAATTGTAAGTTTGGAGATACTTCCTTGAACAAAATAGATAATCCTTACCTTCTTGGGACTCACTTTCTAGTAATATAAAGATGTGGAGTTTTGTGGATTTATTAGTAGTACATAAATCATTTCTCTATGGACCTCAGTTTTGTCTAATATAGAAGTAGAACTTCTTACTTTGAGTTATCCTGTAGCTCCAGCACTCTACGGCCATGATAATTATTTTTAATGCCTTTTGTTTTTCTTTACTTCTTAATACAACCCAATCTACCATTTGGTGACTTTTAGTTCCTTTATTTCATGGCCTTCGCTAGATTTTATTTTACACTCTTTTATTTTTCCCTGGTTGTTACTGGTCATGAATAAAAGTAAAAAAAACAAAAAATATATATATATATGTGTATATATATATATATATATATGTATTTTTTAAAAAAGGTAAATTTGAGAGGTGGCCAAGCTGCTGCTATGAAAAGACTTGGCTTGGTGGCAACATCATTCTGCCAGCTCCACTCCACCCACCCTCCTACCTGTGCCAGGCTGCAGATGGCCTGTGGCCTGCCACCTTGCTTGAGGGCTTCCTGCCATTCTCACAGATGGGCCCAGATGATGAGGTCAAGACATTGTGTGTCAGAATCAAATGAAGTCATTAGAAATTATGTGGACAGCTGTTCATGGGTTGCCATAAAATAAATTGATCCACCCATCTGGGTCTCAGAAGATGTCATGGGTCAATATGGTTGAGTTTTTAGTCAACACAGTAATTTAGGTATTTCAAATACATAGTTTTTTTCTCCAGTAAAAAAGAATTTAAAGAAACTGGAATGGGGATTAGAGGATTCTGAGTGTGAATTTGCCTCAGATACCTTTGCTAAAAATGATTGTTATTAGATAATTCAAGCCCCTCTCAATTTCAACCATTAATATTCAACAAAAAATTAATTTATCCATTCAATAATATTCACTGACACGTGCATATTGAGGAGACATAAATTATTCATAAAATAAACTCCCTTGCCTTTAAAGAGTTCACATGACTTACATAAACATAAGACTTGACTGCCTTTCTCCATTTTTGATAAAACTTGGGTATGGTAGGTAATACCAAGCAATCTAAATTTTCAAAAATAGACACATTAATAAGGTAATAATGGAGGCACATGAATGAAGGCTTTCCTTTGAGTGGCTAACAATATATGAAATATGTTAAAGTCCCTAGTTTAAGAGAGAGAGAGCATAAAGCTCACATCCACAGGTGAATTGGAGGAAGCAGCGAAGGTAATTATGTCTTTGAGTTTTGTGAACCCGGTACAAACTGGAAAGCTCAGACCATATTATAAGTAGAGAAGAGAACTTTAATGATTGTTTTCACTTATGCAGGGAAGGAATGGCTTGAGTTATCTGCAAAGATATGTTTTAATTTCCTATCAAATAAGACCCAACCATCCAGCACTCAACTTTCATTTTGAGCACACCGGTCTGTCATTTTCAGGGATCTAGTGCACTGCTGGGCTATAAATAAGTAGCTGACATTGGAAAGATACATCCATGATTTGCCAGGAAAAGTACAAAAATGTTAAAATGTGTCTAAAACTCTTCACACTTCCTAAGAGATGAAGCAACACATAACCGGGCAAATTGTCTCCGTTTTCCAAGAATAGTCCCAATATCCATGTATTGAGTAGAAGCTCTGTCCAGCAGTTTACTCTCTAAAACTTTCAAGTAGAATTATACATTTTATGTTCACTGTACATATAACCAACACATATTCCTTGCATTCTCCCTACAAATTTAAATGCCAAACCAAATGTGATATTGCAGTATATTCCAGGAAGAGATTTGGCCAACAAAAGAGGAAACCTCATAACAGAAACTATTTGTATGTCTATCCTCTGTAGTTAAATTCTGCTGATATCTTAGATATTGCCATATACTCTGAAGATAACTAATGTAATATTTTCCTGATTGCTTTAGAGAAAGGGATTAGTGGATGGGGGGTACACAAAAATAAATAACGAAGTTCAAATGCTTGTTTAAATGGATTTTCATTTTTGGCATAGAAAGATATGTAATTAACAGGCCATGGGTAAACATTGTGTGGTCATGAACAACAAATTGCTGAAAACAGCAGAATGGAATATTTTCTTTCAGGTTGTAAAGAATAGCTGCTGCTAGTAGGGCTCTGGCAATAATTCCAACAAGAACTGGAAAGACACTTTCTTGAAAAGACAGCATGGTAATTAAGAGAAGGAACTTAGAAACAATGTAGGTTTGAGTTTAAATCCTGTTTTTACATTAAATAGCTGAGTAACCTTAGAACTCATACTGGTACTTTTAAGCCTCAATTTCAGAATCCCTGTAAAGTAGGTAGTAATTTCACTCTTACAGAGTTGTCTGAGGGTCAAATGAGATAATATGTATAGATACACACACAAATATAGGTATAAGTATTTAGTCAAATAGTGACTGATACCTAGTCAGAGTTCATATATTTTGTAATTAGTGTCACTCTTCTGATCGAGATTGAAGCTCTCTTTCTTTCTCTTTATTTTTCCCTTTATTTTAGTTTTAGCCAGCTTCTGACTGTCCATGGAGAACTTTATTTTTCTTTTGCTGTGTGTAGCTTCAAAGCATTTACATACCTCTTTGAAAAGACTCATGCTTACAATATACACAGGTCAGTCTCTCAGCTTTCTTGTCCCTTTTATGTCTCCATTCAACAGTGCTGGAGCAGTTTTCTTGTGCAGTGTTTTCAAGTTTTACTATTATATGTGGATTCATTTTCCCAAATTATTATTCAGTGTTTTCCTTGGGCGCTCAAGCAGGAGAGGCTTCTACATTTCAGAGGCCCTTTGTTCTGCCTATGCTTTTGCTTTACACCCTGAAGTATACTTCAGGCCCCATCTTTATCCTCCCTCACTTGGATTTCATACCAGCCTACACCTGTGATTGCTGCCCGTAACCACAGCCACTCCAAACAGTTTGGGGAAGATTTTGTTTCTTGATTTTGGAGTTTGTGTGCACCGAATTAAGAAACCAGAAGATCCCTCTCCTCGAGTAAGGGAGCTAAATGACAATGTCTTTGCAAAGGAAAAATGAAGAAAGAACAAACTCTCTGAGCATCTTTAAAAATACATAAATAAAAATAGATAGGATGCGGTGGCTCATGCCTGTAATCCCAGCACTTTGGGAGGCCAAGGTGGGCGGATTGCCTGAGCTCAGGAGTTCAAGGCCAGCCCCGGCAACACGGTGAAACCCCGTCTCTACCAGAAAATACAAAAAAAAAAAAAAAAAAAAAAAAAAAAAGGCATGGCAGCGTGTGCCTGTAGTCCCAGCTACTTGGGAGGCTGCGGCAGGAGAATTGCTTGAACCCAGGAGATAGAGGTTGCGGTGAACCAAGATCTCACCACTCCACTCCAGCCTGGGCGACAGAGTGAGACTCTATCTCAAGTAGCCCTAAATGGTAGAGAAACATTATTTAATTGCTTTGGAATTCAAGACAGTGCAGTTCATTCTTGAATCTGAGGAAAATGGGAAAGAGAATCAGCAAATTCTGTGTGGAGCTGTGAGCCCTGCACAAAATGTGGATTACTTTTCCCTCCTCTGTTTACAGAGATGCTTGAGTGAAAGTATTATCTTACATGTATTATATATGTGTATAAGATAACATGTATCTTATATCTTACATACATGTATTACAAGGCACTTATGAGAGTGTTTGAAATATAAGTGCTCAATAAATTTTAGTTATGATCAGTAATATTATGGATCATTTCTTGTTCCAGTCACTGTCTAACTCCACTGTATATTATAAGCATTATCTTACTTAATCTTTGCAATAAAGTGGTGGGTGATAGCACCACCTCCAAATCACATTTACTCAACTAAAGATTCAAAGAAGTTAAGCAACATGCTCAAGGCTATACAACCTGTAGAGAGAAGAGCTGAATTTAATCTCAGGTTTGTCCAATGGTAAAGACTTCTGTTTTCACCACAAGCATGCAACATCCAATATAAAATACATACTTATTATACTTATAGTAGCTCCAAAACTGTTTGCTTCAAAAAAGAAACATTGATGTACACAGATAACTTGAATGGCATAGACAGAATAGGAGTAGCTGTGAGAATTTAATCTATTTAAATATAAAACATTTCAAATGCTGTATGTATAATCATGCAAACTGCCCAAAAACTAAATTCTCCTGTGTTTGACTGGGGAAGTTTCCTATATTTAGTTCTTATCTAAAGTTCTTCCTTAGAGGACAACAGAAAAATAAGAGTGATCCCAAGATATAATATTGTATGGATATTTTACAGACAGATGACTATCTCTAAACCATTTATAACTTATTGTTATTATCATTTTATCTGAAGATCAAATGGAATGTGTCACAAATATTTTAAGTGAGATAAACGTTGTAGTGCATTGCATACACCTGCACTACTCTCTCAAAATGAAATCTTCCCAAAGTGTTCATAAATTTTACTTTTTTGAATATTTCTTTAAATATTTTTCATTTACTAAAATATATTTTAGGTATCTATTACATGAAAGGCACTATTTGTTGAATTTGGGGATACAGCAACAATAAAAGATACACATAGAAACATTTTCTGCTGTCTTTTACCTTATATTCTAGTAAGGAAAGAGAGGCAATAAATGATAGCATAGTAAGCAAGTAAAAAATGTGTTATGTTATGGAATGAAGGTGGGTTTATTTAAGGTAACGTTTGAGAAAGACTTTAAGTAGGTAAAGAAGTAAAGCATGGAAATATCTGCAGGAAAGAAGTCTAAGCAAAGCAAATAGCTTGGAAGAGTGAAGAGGCCAGTGCAGCTGCCCTGAGTGACCAAGGGGTAAAATTGTGTGAACTGAGGCCAAAAAGACTGCATTAGACCAGGTCATGTAAGAACATTGACTTTATATAATGAGGAAAGGAGAGTTGTTGGAGGGTTTTGAGGTGAGAAGCAGCATGATGTTAACTTATGTTTTATATAATTGCTCTGACTGGTGTACAGCACACAGACTTAAAATAATGGCCTCCAGCTCCATCCAAGTTGCTGAAAAAGACATTATCTTGTTATTTTTAATGACCAAGTAGTATTCCATGGTGTATATATACCACATTTTATTTATCCACTCATTTGTCAGTGGGCACCTAAGTTGATTCCGTGTCTTTGCAATTGTGAACTGGGCTGCAATAAACATACATGTGCAGGTGTCTTTGATACAACGACTTCTTTTCCTTTGGATAAATACTCAATAGTGGGATTTCTGGATCAAATTATAGATCTACTTTTAGTTTTTAAAGAAATATCCACACTGTTTTCCATAGAGGCTGTACTGATTTACATTCCCACTAGCAGTGTATCAGCATCTGTTGTTTTTTGACTTTTTAATAATGGTCATTATTGCAGGAGTAAGGTGGTATCTCATTGTGGTCTTAATTTGCATTCCCTCATGATTAGTGATATTGAACATTTTGTTCATATGTTTATTGACCATGTATATATCTTCTACTTTTGAGAAATGTCTGTTCATGTTATATGCTCACTTTTTGATGGAGTTGTTTTATTCTTGCTCATTTGTTTGAGTTCCTTGCATTAGTTCATTGTCAGATGCAGACTTTGCAAATATTTTCTCCCATTCTGTGGTTTGCCTGTTTGCTTTGATGACTATTTCTTTTGCTGTACAGAAGATTTTTAGCTTAATTAGGCCCCATTTATTTATTTTTGTTTTTGTTACATTTGCTTTGGGGGTCTTAGTCATGAATTCTTTGTCTAAGTCAATGCCCAAAAAAGTTTTTCCTAGGTTATCTTCTAGAATTTTTATTGTTTTGGTCTTAAAGTCTTTGATACATCTAGAGTTGATTTATTATATGGTGAGAGATAGGGATCCAGTTTCATTCTTCTACATGTGAGCAGCCAGTTTTCCCAGCACCATTTATTAAGTAGGGTGTCCTTTCCCTAATAAAATTTATTTTTATTAATATATAGTAGAGGTACATACTTTTGTGGGAAAATTGAACATGTACAATTTCTCTAGTATTTGTGATTAGCCTAGTGGTTTGATTAACCTTCTCAAAGAAAACTTAACATATGTTTACCCAAATGTCACAGAGCTCTTATTTTTAATCTTAGCTTACCTCCTTTCTTCATCTTTTTCTTGACTTTATTTAAGCCTATTTCTTTCACTAATATGTCGTAAAATTTATTTAAAACTTTTGTTCTGGCCAGGAGCGGTAGCTCACTACTGTAATCCCAGCACTTTGCGAGGCCGAGTCGGGCAGATCATGAGGTGAGGAGATCGATACTATCCTGGTCAACATGGTGAAACCCCATCTCTACTAAAAATACAAAAAATAGCTCCATGTGGTGGCATGTGCCTGTAATCCCAGCTACTTGGGAGGCTGAGGCAGGAGAATCACTTGAATGAGGGAGTTAGAAGTTGCAGTGAGCCGAAATCACACCACTGCACTCCAGTCTGGCCACAGAGCAAGACTTCGTCTCATAAAACGACAACAACAACAAAAAAACCTTTGCTCAACCTTCTCTGTCTTCTCAATCCCCAGTTCTAATTGAACCTCTGTTTTTCTACTGTTCCTTAGAGTATATCTTAATAGCAGTACAGGTATTTTAGCTCAAAGTTATGGAAAGGAAATTCCATATTTTGCTTCATAAGCATTATAGAAAATACACACAGATTGGATAGTCTTCCTAACATTTGTCTGACTGGTTGAATATTTTCCCTATGATATTTTTTTTCCCTTTTATTAATAAAGTCTGATATGTCTCCCTATCCTGAAGAAGTTTGTCATAAGAAGAAAATGTTATATACATGAAAGTGATTATTACAATTGTATTAAATCATCCTCCACATTTATTTTTATAAACTTTCTCTAATCTTTTAATTTAAAAATTAGCGTAATGCCACTATTCATAACTATTCCAACCCCATCTTCCCTGTAGTTCTCTAACAATTTGCATGTGTATGTGTGAACTCCTGCTGACTTTGTTGACGACATTGCATGTGGGTGGAGGAGGGAGAGAATGAAAAGATTTGCACTGCTATAGAAATAACTTTGAAAATGTGTTTTGACATGAAGCACTTTATAATATTTTGTCTTAAGTGGGGAGATTTACTAAAAATAATCTGATTCTCTTGTGAGGTTTTGGCTACAAATGTATTACAAAATAAACTGAATATAATTATTCATTATGTAAGGATATTGAAAATATGCAAAGCTGAAATAGTCTTTGATTTAAAGGACAAAAATCACTTTCATATTATATGCTTGTCAACTATTTAGGAACAAATTTATCAGTGTTGGTTATGTAAAAAAATAACTGTTTTATTCAAAGCTAGACTTTGTCAGTAGAATATCCAAAATGCAGGTCAAAAATTATAATGAAATCTCATTGCTAGCAAGACTTAGTTAATAGATCATTGATCTGTGTAATGGTTGATGGAAAACTGATTTTTGTATCAGCTCTGCTATTGAATGTTTGTCCATTTGGGAGTACAATCCAATAAATATATTTAATATAACATTCTTACATTTTTAGCATACAGATTGACTAATCCTAATTATTAACTTAGTTACTTGCTGTGTTGGTATCACTGCCATTGTAAACTCTCCCTTTTTAAAGGCTTCATATTCTTTCCCTTATATTGCCTCCATATTCAAGACCGATCAATTATATCCACTGCAAAAGAGCCTAAGTTTGCAAGCACAAATACAGAGTGGTATATTATGCTCAACTAAGCTTCCAATTATGTAACTTTTTCAAAAGTGTGGCAAGATACATGCAGTGAAATGGCCTTAGCGGTTTCACCTGCTTTATAGAAATTCTAATCCACGAATAAACATGAAATGAACTTTTTTGATAATAGGTAAGCAGTAAATTTCCTATATTTTAATGAAGAAGGTAGTGAACTTTTAAAACAAACATCAAACTCCCAATTACATGTGGTGTCACTGTGTAGGGGGTGTGTGTGTGTATGTGTGTGTGATGTATGTTTGCGTAAGTCACTTAACCTCCCTTCCCATATCTGTAAAATAAGGTCAATATTAGTACTTTTCCTCAAAGGCTTGAGTTAATACTTCAAAAATCTTACAACAGTGTTGGGCATGTTATTCATTATTATATGATTTAACTGTGGTTAACCTGTCATTGATCATGTGTAATCTACCCCATCTGAATTGCTGTTCAGGCACCCCGTCCTTTCCTTTGGTATCACTTCCTTAAATTTCCTTCAGAGCCAACTCTCTGTTAAACCTGCCTCTCCTATCTCTGTGAACTGAAGTGTCTTTCCTTGTCTGGCCAAGGGTTGAATGAGTGATCATCTTGGGCAGGTTAGAACTCCTCTCCCAGGAGTTTAAACTTGGAGCAATTACACCAGGGCAGATTTTGAAGGCAAAGTTGGAGGTAATATACACCAGGAGTAGTGCTCTTAAGAGAATGGTCTTTACTTCTTGCCACTAAGAGTCTCATACTTGCCCTATTACTGCTTTGCCCTTTGAAGGGACTGTTTGTTTAGTCCCTCCTTTGCTTTTCTAAACTATTTTCTGTGTCTCCACACAAATTCCTCTTTATCTTTAGTCAAAGTTGTCTTCTATTCTTGCAATCAAAGAACAACTGGGTCATACTGTTCATAATATTTCCTACTTTGCAGTTCCTAATTATCCCTCTATGTATATTCTGCCCATCCTTCAAACTCATTATGTGCTTTTTCTTTTCAAGAAATTCAGGACTCCATGACGTTTTTCATTCTGAAGATAACTACCTTTTTTTGGTCTGTGCCACTTTGTACATATTTGTCATTTTTTAATTGCTGCAAAACAACTATGAATCTTTTTGCCTTAAAGGAATAACCAGCGATTTGGCCCTCAACTCTGTAGATTGGAAAACTGGTCTGGAATTATCTGTAAAGTTGGAGACATTCTTGGCTCAATCATGTCTTTTCGTCAGATGTCCGTTCAGCTGGAGAAGGGTCCGTTGTGTTGGTAGTAGTGGAGATCTATAGCTGGGATGGCTTATCCCTTCTATGTAGTCACTTCATCATGTAACAGGGTAGTACGGCCTTATTCACTCAGTAGAAGTCTCCAAAAGCAGCAACACAGGACCATGGGGGTACTACTCAAGTCCTTTCTGAGCCTCTACTTACTAACACATCATTGTCTAGACCAAGTCATATGACCAAGTCCAGAATTACTGCTTAATGGGAAATTGACTCCATGCTTTGATAAGAGGAGCTATGGATATTATAGTCATTGCTATAATTTACTAGATACTCAGACTCTTTGAGCTGAAATTTATGAAGGGTGCTTCAAGATTCATTTCATATAAGAGGTGCTGGAGAGGTGGCTACTTGGCTTTTCTTTTGAACACTTCCAGTGACTATAGGTGTAGTACTTCAAGAAGCAGCTTATTCCCATTTAGAGCAACTCTAGTGACTTTTTTGAAGTTTTCATTTTTCTTTTATCAATTCCTAATTGTGATCTGAGTTCCTGAGGGATTACAATAAGCTTACTAATTTTTCCCACAGAACAATTCTTCAGAAATATATAAAGAGCTACTATGTCTGTACTGAACCTTCTCTTCCCTGAGCTAAATATGTTTTATTCCATTGCCTATTCCATGTAGGAGACAGTTTCCTTGTCAGCCTTCTCACAGTCTCTGGATACATTCCAATTAATTTATCTTTCCAATTCACTTATAAAATGACAGAAGAAGAAACATTATCCAAGATATGAAATTATATTCCATTAGAACTACTGCTTAACATTTAGGAACTATTTTAATTTCATAGTTTCAAAAAATCATTGTGTAGGCTATTGTTGAGAGTAAAGTAAAAGAGACAGTTGTAAAAATGAGATTAGGTAAGGAATTTCCAGTAACCTATTTTTAACAGACTCGAATTTCAGTCTTCTCACCACTGTAAATAGAAATCTGTGGGTACCTGACATCTCATTTCCTGGATCAAATGGTCTCAATAGGTGGCTTTATAGAAATAAAAGGGAGGCATTTTATTAAAATAATTTATGAATTATATAAATTAAGAGGAGATAATTTATTTTCCCCAAAGGATGTGCCACAACTTTCTCTAGAGTTCATTGAAAATATCGTGTATTCAAAAAATCAATTTATGTGTAAATTTCAAGAATATGCCATGAATTTATTATGTGAAATGAAGTATTCCAGTAATCACTAATGTGATTTGAGATTGGAACCTCAGGTATGATGAATGCATTAATCAACTACTTAAAGAAGCAACTTCTGAATTCAACAAAGTTTAATGGAATATAATAAATTGTTAAGGACTATATCAAGCAGAATGTGAAGATAAGGGTAGAGATGCAGGGGGAAATGTAGTGGGAGCCTGTGTTGTCATTTCTTCAGGGATTTAGATATGCTTGAACATAGCTAGAGAAATGGTGGTGCGGCAATGTGAACTTGGATTATTTTCTAAGGCAGATAATAACACAGGTATATAATACAGATTTTTCAAGGAGTGAAGCAAACTTTATTGATCATTAAAACACAATTAAAAGTTTGTTACATGCTTATTACTTGATTATATGTATTAACCAAGCCTAGTTTTAGCCATTAAATATAATGATTCTAAAATTTATTATTTTGTCTTCCCAATGACACTTAAAATTTATCTTATTTTACCCTATAAATTAACAGGATTTTCAGTGGCTCCTGTCATGGATAACAAAGTTTGTCCTTAAGCAGGAGCCTTTACACAAATCATATGAGATTCAGATATTTATATTTAGTCTTGACTATTAGAGACCTAAAGATGGACATTCTCCAGAAAAGAATGAGTACTTTAGATTTTGAAGGAAAAATGTAGTTATCTATATGACTTAGTTATTCATCAAGAGAGAAGTAAAGGATGTATTGTACTCCAGGTCCTTATCACTTCCTGCTTAGACTACAACCAGAGACTTCTAGTGTTCCCTCTGCTCACATTCATATTTCCTTCAAATCTATCCCACATGGTCAAGAGTGTGACCTAGTATAAGAAAAGTTGACCCTCTCACTCACTGCACACATAACACTTTTGTGTGATGAACATGGTGCCTCCCTATAACACACACCATTCCAACAAAATAAATTCTATTTTTCAATCTGTTTTATAAACCAGAATTCTGTGTAAATTTAACTTGTCAAAATCAACTAAAAATAATGATAGAGTGCAGTTTGTTTACATAATAAGCAAGATTACTATGACTTGAACTCCTGCCTCCCCAGTCCTGACCTATGTATTTCTCCAGCTTAATTACCTGTTGTGTTGTTGTAAGATTCTGTGTCTTTGATCATTATGGCCTTATGTACTGGGCATGTTCTTTCTACTCTTCTTTGTCAGGCTAGCTCTGTTTACTGTACTCTAAGGCTCAGATTAGGAGACATCTCTAGGGAAGTTTTGCTTACTCTCAGGTATTACAGACACCTCCTCATTATCTCCTAAGCCTATTTCTACGACCAAACTTCCACGGTATATCTTTTATACCCCTAAAAGGAAATTCCCTGAAACATATAGTTTCCAGTATAACTATAAATAAGTATATTTTACACTGAGAGATTAACAGACAAAAGAAAGTGACATTCTACCATGTTGATTTGTTTGTCTCTCCATCTTAAGGGCAAGAACAAAATTGTATTCTTTATATCTTTAATTCCTAACAAAGTGCCTGATATGTGCATGATGGCATCATAATAGTATTGAATGCATAAAGAATATAATTATTATATAATAGGCTTCAATTTATTTGTGGATATTCACACTGTTCACTGTAGGCCAAACATACTGAGGAAAAAATTCTCTAGTATGACTTAAATTCACTATTCCAAAGGCAGCATTTTGATTTAGTCCTAGTCGATGTCACTAGATGGCTAGAAATATTTTCCTAAGAGGGAAGTCTCTCCTTTAAGTATAAGCACCAACTACCTTCTCTATGACTAAGTGGGATGGGCTCACAGACAGCTTCTGTAATACTTAAGATACCAACATAATTCTAACTTCAATGAAACTCTTCCTCCATAATAATGAAAATACAAGTATAATTTATTTTAGAAAAAATGATCACATATTTTAAAATATAAAAAAGTAAATTTACAGGTAAGTATGTATGCAACCAAATATGTCACAAAAAATAGAAGAATGTAAAGAAACAGAACTAACATTGTCAAATATTTAGAATGTTGAGTGTTATACTGTCACAAAACAATAGCTGTGTACTTGGGATAAAAAACCAAAACTTTCTGGAAAACTCATATAGATGGAAACATATAGATGGAAATAGAGGTGATAAAAGAAAAATCGTAGAGATCTGTTATGGAATTCTTCCATAACTATTAATTCATACTTTCAGCGTATTCTTTTCACCGTGTATTTTCAGAAACTGGTTTTAAATGAAATTCAGTTTAATTTGTCACTGGCAGAAGATCAAAACCAATGCTAGGAAGGTCTACTCTGCTTTTGTTTACTCAAGAAAATTTTAAGGATAATCTTTTCTCACTCTCTTAAGAGTAAGTGCTGTTACATTATGAGCATTTCATATGTGCCTGACATTGTGTTAAAGTCATTAAATGTATTAGTATATTTTATTTTTACACAAACCTCTGAGTGTTATTATTCCCATTAAAGAGCGCAAATGGGAGTTATTACTCCAAAGTCGGGCTTTTAGGAGTGAACTTTACAATTTGTAAAAAGTGATGCTATGATTATGAAGCCCATTCTAGTCTATGTCATATGCTATACTCACATCCCCAGGACCCCATGCTCAAACTCATGCCTAACCTCTGCAGAATGTAGAATTTGAGCAGGAATGTGTGCAAAGCTCACATATCCTCACACCTGCATAGATCTTCCAAGCATTGACATTCTGCTGTTTAGACAACAGAGCACATGAAGTTTCTCTGTAAGTGGTTACCTTCTGCAATTCTGCTTTGTGATACCTCAAACCTTAATGATGTTTCTACTTGGTTTCTACCAACTTAAAAAATGTCCAGATGGGAACACCTTCTAAACAGTAATGGTCTGCTGTTTAGATACCACCAGCTTTTAATACCTGCTTATTTTCCTCTTATTCTTTATTTCCTTCTAACTGCTCAAAATGTTCACCTTTAGGTCAGAAATTGATCCTTACATAAGTATGCATTTTGTTCCCCATTTACTAGTTTGTTGTTTCAACTCTGTTTAAACTCTGTTTTCCAGGCATTAATTCTTCATATTTAAAACCAAATTTTAAAATAAATAAAATTGTGAGGCAGGGCAGAAAGAATCACAATTTTTCTTCCCAAGCACCAGACTCTTAAAAACAAACAAATAACAACAACCGATAAGAAACGGTTACAAATTTACCAGAGTATCCCTAACAAACTAAAAGTTGAGATCTGACTCCTGGTTCTTTGTGTTTCATCCCTACCTTGATGGTAGTGCACATATTAAGCCTTCACAGATGCTTAAGTAGGAGAGGAGGTGGAGGGAAAACGATAAGGTGAAAAAAATTGAAAACAAGAAAGCATACAAAAGAATTAAATACCTTGGAATACAGCTAACAAGGGAAGTGAAGGACCTCTTCAAGGAGAACTACAAACCACTGCTCAAGGAAATCAGAGAGGACACAAATAAATGGAAAAACATTCCATGCTTATGGATAGGAAGAATCAAAATCTTGAAAATGGCCATACTGCCCAAAATAATTTACAGATTTAATGCTATTCCCATTAAACTACCATTAACATTCTTCATAGAATTAAACAATTTTAAAATTAATATGGGGCTGGGTGTGGTGCCTCATGCCTATAATTGTAGCACTTTGTGGGGCTGAAGCAGGCAGATCACTTGAGGTCAGGAGTTCGAGACCAGCCTGGCCAACATGGTAAAACCCCATCTCTACTAAAAATATACACACACACACACACACACACAAATAGCCAGGTGTGATGGCACACACCTGTAATGGGAAGATCGCTTTAACCCAGCGGGTGGAGGCTGCAGTGAGCCAAGATCACAACACTGTATTCCAGCACGGTGACAGAGAGAGACTCCATCTCAAAAAATAAATAAATAAATAAAAATAAAAATAAGATAAAATTCGTGTGGAACAAAAAATCAGCTCATATAGCCAAGACAATCCTAAACAAAAAGAATAAAGCTAGAGGCATCATGCTACCAGACTTTATACTACAAGGTACAATAACCAAAACAGCACAGAATTGGTCCAAATAGAGACACATACACCAATGGAATAGAAGAGAGAACTCAAAAATAAGACCACACATCTACAACCATCTGATCTTCAACAAACCTGACAAAAACAAGCAATGGGAAAAGGATTTCCTATTTAGTAAATGGTGCTGGAAGAACTAGATAGCCATATGCATAAAATTGAAACTGGACCCCTTCCTCACACCTTATGCAAAAATTAACTTGATATGGATTAAAAACTTAAATGTAAAACCCAAAACTATAAAAACCCTAGAAGAAAATCTAGCAAATACCATTCAGGACATAGGTATTGGCAAAGATTTCCTGACAAAATCGCCAAAAGCAATTGCCACAAAAGCAAAAATTGACAAATCAGATCCAATTAAAGAGCTTCTGCACAGCAAAAGAAATTATTATCATGGTGAACAGCAACTTACAGAGCAGGAGAAAATGGTTGCAATCTATCCATCTGACAAAGTTTAATGTCAAGAATCTACAAGGAACTTAAATTACAAGGAAAAAAAAACCGTTAAAATGTGGGCAAAGAACTTGAACAGACAATTCTCAAAAGAAGACATTTATGATGCCAACAAATGTATGGCAAAAAGCTCAACATCACTGATCATTAGAGAAATATAAACCAAAGCCATCATGAGATATCATCTCATGCCAGTCAGAATGGTGATTATTAAAAAGTCAGGAAACAACAGATGCTGGTGAGGTTGGGGATAAGTAGCAACACTTTTACACTGTTGATGGGAATGTAAATTAGTTCAACTATTGTGGAAGATGATGTGGCAATTCTTTAAAGATCTAGAATCAGAAATACCATTTGACCCAGTGATCCCATTAGTGGGTATATGCCCAAAGGAATATAAATCATTCTATTACAAAGATACATGCACATGTATGTTCATTGCGGCACTATTCATAATAGCAAAGACATGGAATCAACCCAAATACCCACCAATGATAGGACTGGATAAAGAAAATGTGATACTTATAAAATATCATAAAATGCTATGCAACTATAAAAAAGAATGAGATCATGTCCTTTGCAGTGACATGGATGGAGCTTGAAGCATCTTCAGCAAACTAACGCACGAACAGAAAAACTCTACATGTTCTCACTTATAAGTAGGAGATAAACAATGAGAATACATGGACAAAGGGAGGGGAACAACACTGGGGTCTGCCAGCATGTGGGGTGTGGGGAGGGAGAGCTTTATAAAAAATAGCTAATGCATGTGGGGCTCAATACCTAGGTGATAGGTTGATAGGTGCAGCAAACCACCATGGCACACATTGACTTATGTAATAAACCTGCACATCCTGCACATGTAACCCAGAACTTAAGGTAAAAATAAAAATAAAACTTAGAAAACAAGAAAGCATAATTTAATATGTAGTAATTATATCCCCACACATGGGATTCCTCGTATATTTTTCTCAACAAAGAAACTATAGAGTATATATTATTATCTCATATTATCCTAAAGGAAACTACAATTTAGAATACCTAAGTTTTTCATTCCAAGTTCCTCAACTTTTGAGAGCAGAGCCAGGATGTGCTGCAGTTTCTCAAATTTTATCACTTTGGCTCTAACCATTTACATTACACTGTTCTACTGGTTTTATTTAAGCGGCCTTTAAATTCCATCTAGAAATTAGAACCTATTTGCTTTTTGATAATAAAAACTGAGGTCCCTTTCCAATTCATTGCTCAAAGTACAACATTTAAATTATTGTAGTTCACTCTATTTGAATATTTATTATGTGCTAGACATTGTTCCAAAAGATTTAATGGGTATTAACTCCTTTAACACTCACAACAAACACAAGCAAGTGTCTTGTTGTTGTATTTCTATTTTATAGTTCAGAAAACTGAATCAGAGAGAGATTTGAAAACTTGCCTTAGGTCGCATAGCCAGATAATGTTAAAGACAGGATTCAAGTCTATGCTATTGGGCGACAGTGCCTATTCACGCTCTTTGTGATTCTGCCTCCTTTGCATGTCTAACTCTCTGGTGTCTAGAATTTAGGGTATGTTGTCTGGCCAGCCTTTCCTGATTTATTCAGTTAGTCTTGCTGGTGAGTTTTACTGTTATTGGAGTAAGCTCTCATGTCAGACAAATAGCATCTTAGGTCTTGAAGAGACTGGAAACTTTAATATCATCAAGGTGCTAAATTCTACTTCTAGATGTAACAAAATATTCCAAATGACACTGCACAGGCTCACAGCATTAAAGCATCCATCTGTAAAATATGGGCCACCATCCATCTGAAGCCAATGAAGGTTTTTCACTTGGATGCTTCCTGTCCTGGACACAGATTGCTTTATGGCATGACGGTAGTGCCTGCCCAGTAGGAAGATGAGAATAATGACTTACTATTTTTCTTATTAAATACACACACACTCACTCACACACAAGCAAATACACATATACACACAAAAAAGCACTCCTTTTTTGTCTCCCTTGACCATATTATCACTATTCTGTCTCCTTCCTTTGATGTGTTGAGACAATTGTCTGTATTCACTGTCCTCCAATTTTTACCTACTTCTGTTTTCTCTTTAGCATTCTCCAATCATCACCAATCTCTGAAATTACTCTTCTGATGGATATTTATGGGCACTACTTTGCTGAATCTAACAATTAATTCTTAACCCATCTACACTGGCCTATGAATAGTTTGAGTATACATCCTATACTTTTCCTGGGACAATCCTATTTCCATCTATTGCCCTGTTTTAATTATTTATAGCTGCTGCTTTCACTCTCCAATGCATCCAGATTAGGATAATAAATTATAAGGTCACTCTAACTCTTAGTACTATATGACCCAATCACTCCATGAAATACCTTTTATACTTGCTCCCCTGTTACCACATGCCTTGTTTCTTCTCCTGGCCTTTTTGACTTCTCCTTCTTAGTCTTTGCTAATTGTTTTTCACATTACTCACTCCATGTGTTCAAACCACCCTAGGATTCAGGAGTTGGAACATTTGAGTCCTAGGTTTCTGTATAACTTTTCCCCCTAGATAATCATATTTAATTTTGTGACTTTATGTATGATGGTAACTCCCACATTTCCATCTTCTTTTTTTTTTTTTTTTTTTTTTTATATGGCGTCTCACTCTGTCGCCCAAGCTGGAGTGCACTGGTGCAATTTCGGCTCACTGCAGCCTTTGCCTCCTGGGTTCAAGCAATTCTCCTGCCTCAGCCTCCCAAGTAGCTGGGACTACAGGCGCATGCCACCACACCTGGCTAATTTTTGTATTTTTAGTAGAGACCCAAATTTCCATCTTTATTCCAAGCCCCCTTTTTAATAGTTATATTCTTATGCCTAATGTTTAACTCAACATATCCAGCTAATCTGAAACATAGTATGTCAAAAGAAAATGCTGTTGCCAACCCACGGTTAATCCTTGCAAACTTGACCTCTGCAAATCTGTTTAGTTAATGACAATTTCAGTAGTCAGGGTTCTCCAGAGGGACAGAACCAATAGGATACATATATATATATCTACACACACACACACACACACATATATATATATGGAGTTGATTAGGGAGAATTGGCTCACACAATTACAAGGCAAGGCAGGATAAGCCATCTGCAAGCTTGGGAAAGAGAGAAGCCAGTAGTGGCTCAGTGCAAATTTGAAAGCCTCAAAACTGGAAGCCAACAGTGACTACGGCCAAAAGCCCCAGCAAAGCTGCTGATACAAGTCCCAGAATCCAGGGCTCAAAGAAGCTGGAGTCTGAGATTCGAGAGCAGGAGGAGCAGAAGTAAGTGTTCAGCAAAGGAAGAACAAAAAGAGCGAGAAGACTAGGCAAGCAAACATCCCACCTTTGTCCACCTTGCCTTTTTCTACCCATGCTGGCAGTGATTGGATAGTGCCCACCTACACTGAGAGTACATCTTCCCCTCCTAGTCCACTGACTCAAATGTCAATCTTTTCTGGCAACATTATCACAAACACACACAGAAGCAATACTTTACCAGCTATCTAGGCATCCCTCAATCCAATCAAGTTGACACCGAATATTAACCATCACACAGGATATAAATCTTTCAGTCAAACTGTAATGCTCTTTTCTTCCCCATAATATGCAATGTAAAATCCTCTGTCACACAAAAAACAGAAAAAAAATTGTTCTCATTGTTTGCTATGAAATAACTAACAGTGTCTTATCTGGGCCCATTGTCTCTTCTGTTTAACATGTGTAGTATGATCTCAAGGGACTGATGTTCAGTTATGAAAACTCATGAATATTTTGTATTTTAAATATTAAAATACAGTTGTGTACTGCATTATGAAATTTAGGTCAAGGACAGATCACATATATGATAGTGGCCCCATAAGATAATAATTGAACGGCAAAATTTCTATTGCCTATCAACGTAGGCATTGTGATGTCGTACTACAGTTATTTTGTTTTTTGTAAATTTTATTGTAGCCTAACTGTACAGTGTTTATAAAGTCTACAGTAATTTACAGTAATATACAGTAATATCCTAGTCCTTCACATTCACTTATCACTCACTCACTCACTGACTCACCCAGAGCAATTTTCAGTTCCGCAAGTTGCATCATAGTAAGTTCCCTGAATGGTTTACCTTTTTATTTTTTATCTTTTATACCATATTTTTGCTATTACCATTTCTATGTTTAGATGTGTTTGGGGACAAACATACTTATGATTGCATTATAATTGTCTCCAATATTTAGTACAGTAATATACTGTAACGATTTATAGGCTAGAGCAAGAGGCTAAGCCATGAAACTAGATGTGTGGTAGGTTATGCCATGTAAGTTGTATGAGTGTACTCTATGATGCTCACCCAAAGACAAAATAGCCTAACAATGCATTTTTCGAAAGTGTCTTGTCTTTAAATGCCACATGATTCCAAAGCCACATTCTTTAAAAACAGCCAAATCCACTTGATCAACCCCAGACTGCTGTGAGGGCCAAAGCCTAATAGCCCCCAGGATGTAACTCCAGTACAATGGGCTGACATCCATTTTTAATGATCAATATTTAGGTCACTCTGACTGTAAAATAATTTGTCCCTTCCTCCTGCTTACCCTTTAGTAGAATCAGAAGAATGAAGTGCCTTAAGCACCCATGAATAAATCACCAATGCTAAATCCATTATATAAACTTTTGAAGCTCTTTTTAACTCACTTTTAACGAGATACATCTGTCACTTTATTATCTGAAAGATTTGTTTCCCTTGGCCATGCTTTGCTATAATTTTTTTAATAGCTGAATTCTTAGGTGACTCCGTAGCATCTTCTACATCACAACTTCAACAAGCTATTTTCATCTATATCCAAATTCTTTCCTACTGCTTTTATGCAAACTCTGCCCCTCTTAGATATAAAATATCAACAAATAACTTTGATCCTAATTTGATTTCTTCTTCTCTTTTCTCTTCCTCTTTTTTCTTTCTTTTCTTATTGTGACTGTTTCCTGGGAACAAAGATGATTAAGAAAAAGACTGATGAAGGCTGGGCGCGGTGGCTCAAGCCTGTAATCCCAGCACTTTGGGAGGCCGAGGCGGGCGGATCACGAGGTCAGGAGATCGAGACCATCCTGGCTAACATGGTGAAACCCCGTCTCTACTAAAAATACAAAAAAAAAAAAACTAGCCGGGCGTGGTGGCGGGCGCCTGTAGTCCCAGCTACTCGGAGGCTGAGGCAGGAGAATGGCCTGAACCTGGGAGGCGGAGCTTGCAGTGAGCCGAGATCGCGCCACTGCACTCCAGCCTGGGTGACACAGAGCGAGACTCCGTCTCAAAAAAAAAAAAAAAAAGAAAAAGACTGATGAATATGTTTCTGTATTAAACAAGGCTCTGTTCTTGGTTTCTGGGAGCAGGGGCAAAGAGGGCTAAGAACTACTTCAATCCAGGGCTTCACAATGAAGGATAGAAGGAGGGAAAATATGAATTAGACTTGAGCTAGGATTTATCATCATACTTATTACAAAGCTTCAAACAAGAACCTTTGGAAAAAGTCTTCATTGACTCATTTGCTATAAATCTGTTAAATATTTGTAACCATTGGCTATCAGTTCCTTTGCTCTTTTCTCATTTAGCTAAAACTTTTATACTTTATACTCTTGGGAAAATTAAACACATATGTGGACAAATAATTTGTCAAATTATTTTAACGATTATTAAAATACACACGCGCGCGCGCGCACACACACACACACACACACACACACACATTGTGATGGCTAATATTGAGTGTCAACTTGATTGGACTGAAGGATGCAGATATTGTTCCTGGGTGTGTTTGTGAGGGTGTTGCCAACGGAGATTAATATTTGAGTCAATGGACTGGAGAGGCAGACCTACCCCCACCCTGGGTGGGCACCATCTAGTCAGCTGCCAGCACAGCTAGAGTAAGGCAGGCAGGACAAGATAGAAGTGTATCCTTGCTGAGTCTTCTGGCCTTCATCTTTATCCCATGCTGGATGCTTTCTGTCCTTAAACATAAAACTCCAAGTTCTTCAGCTTTTGGACTCTTGGACTTACACCAGTGATTTGCCAGGGGCTCCTGGGCCTTTAGCCAGAGACTGAAGGCTGGATTGTAGGTTTCCTTGGTTTTGAGATTTTGGGACTTGCTCATCCATCACTGGTTTCCCTGCTCCTCAACCTGCAGATGGCCTATTGTGGGACTTTACCTTGTGTTTGTGTAAGTCAATTCTTTTTAATACATTCCCTTTCATATATACACATATCCTATTAGTTCTATCCCTCTAGAGAACCCTGACTAATAACATATGTATTTGGCTGTGCAGGGGACGGCTTACGAATTAGAATCTGAGGCAAGAATTAGACAATTCTATGTTACTCTGAGTAGTTCAGCTCTGCTAGAGTTTGTGTAATTTTCTAATCAAAATCAATTAACTATAGTGTCCAGACCATCTGCCATAGAAGGCAGTGTGATGACTATCTGTTTTATCTACTGGTGTTTGGCTCCTAGAAGTCTCAAGTCATACCTGAAGTAGTTTCTCTGGGTAGCTCTTTCAATCATACAGTGTCCTCCCTTAAGATAAATTTTCTGTACTCCTGTGATATTTCCAAAGATGTGACAGTAACCGAGGATTACGTAAGAGACCTTTCAGAGGAATATCGAGGGATATTGGCTAAATTAGTTTCTAATACTGAAAATTCAAACCCAACATAATTTCATTGCCTGAGTTCAATGAATCTTAAAGTGTATGTCATTTTTACCCCAGTAAGTATATGCAGGAGAAAATAAAGATACCGCTTGAGTGGAGATATTTATTGCCTTTATTATCTATTAAAAAACCCACTAAAGTTAGGTAAGATACCTGATATTCTGGAAAACTGTACATAGAAATGTGTGTAATTAATTCAATATATAGTCATTACTTTATTCGGCAGACATTTATTGTTGCCCTCTCGATGCTAAATTTTGGTGCTAGGTTTGGGAAGCAGTGATAAAACGGTTCCTGTTACCAGTGGAAAGTATCAGAGTTACCAGCAGCATATCCATACAGGTCTGCAGCAACTTCAATTTTTGCCTGCTCAGAAGAAAGAATTCAACTGAGGGGCATAAGGCAGAAGAAGAGACCAAGGCGAATTTCAGAGCAGGAGTGGAAGTTTATTTTAAAAGGCTTTGGAACAGGAAAGAAAGGAAAATTCACTTAGAAGAGACCCAAGTGAGCACCTGAATGTCAAGTGTGGTGTTTAACCATGATTCTAGCATTTTATAGGCTTCTATCTTGCACCCTTTTCCTATGATTCTTCCAGTAGGGTGGGCTGCCTGCAGGCACAATGCCCTGCTCACCCTTAGGAAGTGAGCACCCGCAGTGTGTTCAGGACGTTGTACACACGCCCGTCTGAGGCTTTCTTCCCTTTTCTGGTGGAGAGTCCCTGAAAGATCCTACTTTGCCATTTTGTCTCTTAACACATATGTCCAGGAAGTTGCTTCTCGCTGGCATCTGTACTCAATTAACGCTTTAATTTTAACAGCTGTGGGACATCAGGAGATTGTCTCTCCCTGGCACTCTGGCACTTGCTGCAGAATTATCATTTTTAGAGAGGCAGTGTGGTAATTGTCCATTCCTCACCTGATATTCCCAGTGTGTGGGGGAGAAGAGCCCTCTCCTACCCTGCTCATGCCTATCTAACTACCTGTAACATTCCTACCCTCAAGGAGTTTGGAGACAAATGAGATTCTATTCGTATTTTATTGTTGAACTCAATAGTCACTACAACTCCTCCATTTTCTTGCTACACGTTACCCCTCCCTTAATACGAAAATTTGTCTCAGTTGTTTGTGGATATTTATTAGTAACATCCATTAAATATGGCTTCCGGGATTTCCAAGCATTCTCTTCATTGAACTATGGCAATAGTTAAATTAGGATTTAACTTTATCAAAAGAATTTACACTCAAATATCCGAAAATAATTACAAAACAGGAACGCATACCCATGATGGAAATAATTGAAAAGCTTATAATGCAAATGCAAATTCCTTCTGCCTTTGTCCTCATCTTTCGTCTTTATTCTTTTTTTTTTTTTTTTTTTTTTTTTTTTTTTTTTTTGAGACGGAGTCTTGCTCTGTCTCCCAGGCTGGAGTGCAGTGGCGCGATCTCCGCTCACTGCATGCTCCGCCTCACGGGTTCACGCCATTCTCCTGCCTCAGCCTCCCGAGTAGCTGGGACTACAGGCGCCCGCCCCTGCGCCTGGCTAGTTTTTTGTATTTCTAGTAGAGACGGGGTTTCGCCATGTTAGCCAGGATGGTCTCGATCTCCTGACCTCGTGATCCGCCCGCCTCGGCCTCCCAAAGTGCTAGGATTACGGGCGTGAACCACCACACCCGGCCCGTCTTTATTCTTTTTAACTCATGTGTCTACTGTATTGCCCTGGTGGATGGCAATCTCTCACCTTGCACAGAGGATGGGTAAAGGACTGTTGAGAGAAAGCAGAAATTAATAGCAGAGAAAACAGTTGTAAGACTTCTCTTGGTCATAGCTGACATTTAAAAAATCTTAGTGGAAGCCATGATATCTTGTTGTATTCTCTAGAATTTTGACTTCCCCCATGGTTTAATTACCAGTGCAGTCAGTTGAGCAACTGTAATTTGATATGTGACAGTGAATCTTAACACCAAATGATGTGACAGTAAGAAGCTATGGTGGAATCTCCAAAATGTACTTTTCTGGTTTTGGCAGAAGAAAAAATGTGCTTTTCCATACTTGAGACTCAAAGAGCCCATACAAGCTGCTTTCCAGTTTCCTCAGGCTGTACTTTATTTTGCCAGCTCCTCTTTGGAAAAATCCCTAATTTGCTAACTGAGTTAATGCTCAAAAGTCTTTGTGTACCTTCAACAACCATCTGTTAGTCAATTCTGTTCCTTGCCTAGTCACTTAACAAACACCTTTCTTTTCACTCTTCAATGGCAGATGAGTAGGTAGGCCGAATAATCTTTATTCCTGACAGAAAATAAACTAAATATAAGATTGGGTGGAGAGAAGGGGCACTGAGATCATTGTGCCTCCTTAGATCGTACTTCAAACCAGTCTCACCAAAACCCTTTAGGCTTTACCATAGATAATGATTCACCATTGAACAACAGCAATTGCTGGATCAGGTGACTTATGGTAACAGGTCCTTTTTTCCCCCACCTTACTTAAAAATAAATCTCATTATAATGGAAATGGGCTGGTTGAATGAACTCCAACTGCATCTAGCCTCCAAAATTCATTTTATAGCTGTTTGAATCTGGCCATTTTAAAGCAAAACCTCCAGATAAATTTCTCAATCCATCTCCATAAAATAACTAGTGATTATTAAGATTAAAGGGATAATTATTTCTAATAACTCCTCATCATATAGAATCATAAAATTATACCTCTCTTGAGTATTTAAATTATATTGGGCATGTTTTCATAATTATAAATATACCTCTGCCATTTTCTTCATTGTGAGGAAAATCTCTCCAGATAGCAGTTATTTATTTCTTGTAATCAAATATTCAAACACTGTGTTTAGGAAACATTAAAACAAGTCTAATAGGGTGGAAATATATTTTCTTTTCAATTTAATGATAACATTAATAACATCAATGAAGGAATAAATGAAGTAGAAAGTCATCCTTAATGAAATTCTAAAACCTTGGGTTTCCTGTAATTTTTTTCTGAAGAATGAATGAAAACAGAGTTCATGCAGCAAAGATCCCAGACTGTACTTTCACTGACTTTAGTCACTTTAGTGACTAATATCTGTTCCTGGTAAGCATTTTCTCCTTTTGCTCCCACTTTATTTCCATTCTTCTCTTCATCCTTCTCTTCCTTTATTTATTTTATCTTGAAACTAACTCATGCTTCATTTCCTTTCTATATACAATATCATTTTTTTCCACAGAATGAGATACAGGAGATAGATAGATAGAGAGATGGATGATAGATAGATGATAGATGGATGGAGGGATGGGGGGAGAGAGAGAGAGAGAGAGAGAGAGAGAGAGATCCAATAGTCCAGGGCATTGAGACTTTCATTGTGGAGAGGGTTAGATCACTTTGCTGTGGGTCATCATGTCAAATCTCAGGTGAGGCAGAAGAATAGGGTCTGGAGGCAGAAAACTTAAGGCCAGTTAACACAAACTTCCTAAAGCTAAACCAGAAGGAAAAAACCCCATCTCCCCACCCCAAGTAACAAAGGATGAAAGGCTACTCTCCCTACAACCCTCCTCCTTCCACCATGTCGCTGGTGGAAAGAAAGAGTGCCTTCAACTGGCCATGGTCCAATTATCTGCATAGGGTGCCAGTTCACCTCAGTGTTTAATTAGTCACAGACAAATCCTTCATCCAGATAAGGAGTGGCTGATAAGAATCTCACAAGGGATACTTAAAGTCCAGAAACGTTTGCAACGTGGCCCTTGAGCCACTCGCTCAGGCCCATTCCCACCCTGTGGAGTGCTTTCTCACTTTCATAAATCCCTGCTTTCGCTGCTTCATTCCTGCATTTCATTCCTCTTCTACTTTGTGTGTTCTGTTCAATCCTTTATTCAAAACACCATGGACCTGGACAACTCCTGGTCAAGACCCTCCACTGGTAACACAAGGACCTAGACATTTGTCAAAGTAATTGATTCTCTGCATCCTTCAGGCACTAGACTCGGCTTGAGTTTTCTTAGATTAATTTCATCTCTCAGAGTTGGCAGCAACCAAAACAGCCCTAGTACCAAGTACAGTGACGCCAAGTCTTCCTATGTTTCGGGGAGGCAATAGGGTTAGTATTCTACTGCACAGTTAGGACAAATTGGCACCAGGCACCATCTATTGTGTGAGAGAAATATCAGCATCAAGGAAAAAGGTAACAGTCTAACAATGGCTTGTATTAAAAATGTAGTTCTCATATCTTTAACCCTCATCTCACATGGATGATCTTTTACACTGTGGAATGTCATGGTTAATGAGCTTTTTTAACTGAAAAATGCTAAATTAGAAAAACATTCTGACGTCTATTAAAAAATCATCAAAGCCCAAGTTCCTGCCTTGGTAATTAAACTCTAATACAGAATATTCACTATGGTACAGTTCCTTCATTACCTGTGCCTGTGAGTCTATGAATGTCTGTTGATACTCAGGAGTTGGTTCATTATAGTAATCTTATATTAAAATAACATCTATCCAAGTAATCACTAAGCATGTTTTGTAAAAACTCTAGCCCATCACTATTCATGAATCTTTAGAGCTCTACATGAGATGAACCTGGAGATGAATTACTATGAGTTTCAACTCATTAAGGATTTGTTTTAATAATCATTTACTGTACAAATAAAAGAAACAATGAAATAATTATTATTAAGATAAGCTACATGTGTCTCTGCAGGATATCATTATCCCCTCTACTTGAAAATGTAATGCTCTGAGTGGAATAACATGATGATGGAACAATGCAACAAGAATAGCATAAAGTCATAATTAATTGGCATACTTATGTATTCAAGTGCCTTATTTTGTTTTGTTGACAGTTGCTTTGTAAATTATCCATCAATTGTTTAATATGCATGTGTTGTGTCTGGTTCTACCACCATGTTGTGAGACCTTTGAAGTAAATAGTCAGGCTCTCTGTGTTTGGAAATCTCTAAGAGTGTCCATAACCTAATACAAATACAAATCCAGTTTCTACACTAGCCCAAAGACAAATGTGAAGTGAGAATTAAGATGAAAAAATGGATTGACATAAAGTATGCAGGAATAATAGAAGATGATGCTTTTGAAGAGATTGGAGTGATAGGAATAAAAATCAGTGAAAGTGAAGCAATCTGGTGATTAATTGGTTTACCTGCTAACAGATCATTGTGTCTTATGTATAAGTTGTAGAATGGTATATCCTACTATTTCTTAGCCCTGAGCAAATAATGCATTTCCCAGATTTGAATCCATACTTTTTTTTCATCGTTTTACTAAATTCCAGGTATGAAGGTCCATGATGCTGATATTAAGCATAATAATGCAGAGTTGATAAATTAACAGCTATTTCTTGGTTCCAAAAGAGTGTATTTGTTATTACATCCAAGCACTTGTACTGACCATCAAACAAAACAAACAAAAGAGCAGTACTCCAGTGTTTCCTTCTCTGAATGAGCTGTATCTAGTAGTAAAAAGCAAAGTCATTAAGGGGAAAATTGAAAGTTGCATTCTTAAATTTGGGACTTTATTTTACATGTTTATGAATGTGTTATTTTACATGCATAAAGGAAATGATGAAGCATCTAATCTTGGACCTGGTAACCTGGAATGTATTTATATTTCACAGACACTAAGATGAGAAAAAAAAAATGCACACACACACACACACACACACAAAACCACATTTTCAAATCCTCTGAGATTTTATCTTGTTTCTTCGAAGGGTAAAGCTAAATTTCCCTGATAACATAAAAGCTGTTGAGGAATGAGAATATTCTGTATTGTGGTTCTTTCTAATTTCCCAAATTGCTCCTAAAGCAGACCATTAGTACAGGGAAATTGGAGAACATGAAATGCACCATTAGTTTCTAATAACGCATGTAGATCCAGTGTTAAGACACACAGGGAGGATGGGAACCTTGCAATTGGTCTCACTTTTGGTCCACTGGGCTTCATAGCTATGAAGAACTGAAACTCATCAACTGAGTTTCAGTCCCAGGGCCTCACCGGAAGCTAGACATGATGGGGAAGTTTGTGTTAAATGGAAAGAAAGTAAGAATAACTTGAGATATTTGAGCTGTGCCTTGAATGATGGTAGAAATCTACCAACTGAGGAAGACAAGTGTGTGGAAGGGCAAAAGGAAGAGCCCAAATAAACACAGCTTCACTGGTAAACTGCAAGGTGTTTGCAGTGCCTGACAACCTGTTACTGACTCATGGAGCCAGAGTGAAAGCACTGAGGTCCAGAAGGACACATGTAAGCAGTGAACTAGGCTAGGGCCAAGGCAGATGCTCACAATTCAAAATTAGCAGTGCACCTCTAGTGAATAAGGCCCTTCAATCTACATAATTCAGTCCTACCATGTTGATCATTATGCTGGCTTAGAACCCCCCTAGGTCTTCAACAGCTTCACTCCTGTGACCGTTAGGGGCATCATGGAAATCACATAGATTGTAAGTAAATTGTGTTTTCTGACTTTGTTCTTCCTTTACAAAATTATTTTGCCTATTCTAGATACTTTGCCTTTTCATATAAAATTTAGAAATGGCTTTTTGATATCTATGAAAATCCTGCAGTATTTTTTTAAATCATGATTGCATTATCAGAATCAGGAGAATTAATATCTTAATAATATTGATTTTTACAGTCCATAAGCACAGAATATGGGTTTGTTTAGGCCATATTTGATTTTTAAAATCAGTGTTTTATTGCTTTCAGCTTATGAATCTTACACATATTTGCTTAGATATACATGCATTTCATGTTATTTAGGTATTCCATGAATTTATGTAATATTATAAATGATTCTTTTTAACTTTTAGTGTCCAATTGTTATTGCTAGTATAAAGAAAAACAATAGATTTGTTTCCATTGACTTGTGTCCTTTGACTAAACTTACTTATTAGGTCTAATAACTATTGCCACATTCAGAGCTCTTGAGTGGTTCTGGTTAACCAACTTCCTCAGGGACTTTTCCCCTTTGGTCCAATTCACATCAAAGATGAGTCTGATGTTTAAGCAGTTTATCCTGTCATTGCTCCTACAAGATGGATACTAGGAACAGACCTGTGGCCTGAGCCAAGTACAGTCAGGGATTGGATGACCTCCTGACCAGGAGGGTTTCAGTCAGAAGACTTCTTAAGAGTTTGAAGGATTCTTCCACCTTTCTTATACCTGCATTTAGGCCAGATCAGTTACCAGGTGTTTCTCTCATAAAAGGAAGTTAATCTTTTCTTGTAAAGGTAAGTTTTGTTTTAAGGCTCATAAAAGTTTCATTCGTGTTGGTGAAACTTTGTCTCTAGGATAACTACGGTTTTTAGGTCCCATTATTATAGAGGTCCTGTAATTCCCAGGCTAGGTTGCATGATGTTGCTAAGTGACATGTAGTGTAGGGACAGCGAGATATCTAAACAGGCTTTATGGTGATCATTAATCTTATGGCCACAATATGTTTCTTACAGCACTCTACAGAATTTTTCTTAGTTCCTTTGGGATTCTCTACACCATCATGTTATTATAAAGACCATTATGTTTCTTTTTTTACCAGTTTTTATGTATGTTTCTTGCATTATTGAGATGATAAGTCCTGCTGAATCATATTGAATAACAAAATGTGAACATATTTTCTCTGTTCTTAGAGTTGGGGAAAAACATTAAGTGTTTAACAATTAAATATATAAATTAAATATATTAAACACCTAATGTTATCCCCCAACTTCAAGAAGAAATATTCATTACTATTCAGCAGGAATGTTAATTAAACATGATAGCTGTAGATATTGTGTAGAAGTCTTTTAATAATCAGAGGTGATGTCCTGCTATCTTAGTTTGCTGAGGCCTTTTACCATGACTATGGATGTCAACTCTTTTCAAATGTTTTACATCATCTTTTCAGATGGGTGATTTTTCTTTTTTACTATTTGTTGGTATGGTGAATCACAGTGATTTTTATTAGATGTTAAATCAACCTTGAATTTTCAGGATAAATATGGGTAGGTCATAATATTTTGTTTTAATATATTGCTAGATAAAATTTGCTACTATGTTGTTGAGGGTTTGTGTTCCTATATTTATGAGGGAGATGGGTGTGTGATTTGCTTTTCTTGTAATCTCTTTGTCTGGTTTGGTATTAAGTAGAACTTGGCCCCATAAAATAAATTAGAATATTTTCTCTCTTTCATTTTTTGGAGGAGTTCTAATAGGGTTGGTATTTTCAAGAGAAGCCATTTAGGTCTGGGGTTTTCTTATTTAATATCATTCTTTCTCTCTCTCAGATATAAATATGGTACACACTATTAAATATTTCAATTATTTTTAGAAGAAACATTAGTAGTTTGTGACTTTCAAATAATTTGCTACTTTACATAATTTGTCACACTACAGATACTCATTTGTTTGTAATATTCCCTTATTATCTTTTTAGTATGTGTAAAGTCTGTTGTGATAGCTTGTTTTTCATTTTTCATGTTGGTGATTTTTACATTTAATTGGTTTTTAATCAATAAGTGTTGGTTATATTTACATTTTGCAATTTGTCCCATGTATTCTTATTTCCCTTCTCTTCTAGTTTTTTGTTGTATTGATTATAGTGTTTGTTTTTCAAAAATTATTTTACCTTCCCAATTTGTTTTCTTATTCACTTTATGTGCATACTTACACACTCACCTACATACGTATACACACAACGCACACAAACTTTTAGTACTGACTCTAGGGTATACAAAAGTATACCACAGTTTTAACTTGTCAGAGTCTCTAGCCAAATATATTATACATTTTTCTTTATAATGTAAACTATACACATCTACAGACTACTTCTATTTATGTTTTCCATACTTTGTGATATCATCCAATACATCACAGATACATTAGACATTTAACAAAACATTGTTATTACCATAGTCTTTTAAGAAGTTGATAATAAACTGAGAAAAAATATTTTATATTTATCTGTACATTTAGTATTTCCAGCATTATTTATTTGTATAGATTCAAATTATACCTGTTATTATTTCTCTTCTGTGTCAATAACTTCATTTAACATTTCTTGTAGTGTAGACTTGCTGGCAACAAATTCTTCCAGCTATTTTCTTTTCTTAACAAATTTTACTGTTTCTTTATTTTTGAAAGACATTTCCACCTGGTATAAAATGTTCGGTTGACATATTTTATTTTGTTTTGTTATGCCATCAGCACATTACAAATGTCTTCTTGGTTTAAATCATTTTGGAAGAAATCTTGTCATTCTTACGTTTAGTCATCTGCACATGATGCTTCATTTTTAATCTAGCTGTCTGAAGAGTTTCTCATTTTTATTAAATTTTGTCAATTAGATTAAGAGTTTTCTTGGCATGTTTTTCTTTATTTTTATTTTGTTCTTGGTTCATTTTATCCTTTAGATTGGGACTAGTGATTCGTGATTAGCTGATCACAGTGATTAGCAAACTCTTTTTGTAATGGACAAAATAGTAACTATTTTGGGTTTTGTAGCCACGTCATGTCTCTGTACACAAAAACGAGCGTACATTTTCTCCCAGCAAAAGTGTTAATTTAATTTATAGCTAAAAAGCCATACACAGTAGGTTTCACATTGAATTTGGCCTGCAGTTAGCACTGTGCCAATTCCGCTTTATCATGTTCATCACAAAATAACCATGGTTTCTACAAGGATTTTTACTGTATTCCTCAATTTTCTGGTTCCTCTATTTCATGTATATTATGACACATGCTATTGTCTCAAGAATTACTGATGCTTGGATCACTTCCTTATATTTGTCATCTGTGATTAATTTTATACTTTCTACTAGTGTACTATGAATTTCTTCTTTTTTTTTCTTTTTTTTTATACTTTATGTTCTAAGGTACACGTGCACAATGTGCAAGTTTGTTACCTATGCATACATGTGCCATGTTGGTGTGCTGCACCCATTAACTCGTCATTTACATTAGGTATATCTCCTAATGCTATCTCTCCCCCATGCCCCCACACCCAGTGTGTGATGTTCCCCTTCCTGTGTCCAAGTGATCTCATTGTTCAATTCCCACCTATGAGAGAGACAATGCGGTGTTTGGTTTTCTGTTCTTGTGATAGTTTGCTGAGAATGATGGTTTCCAGCTGCATCCATGTCCCTACAAAGGACACGAACTCATTCTTTTTTATGGCTGCATAGTATTCCATGGTGTATGTGTGCTACATTTTCTTAATCCAGTCTGTCAACTTGCCCTTGGTGTCTTGGGAAAACTTAAACAGATAAAACAAAACAAGAAGAATCAGTTTCCTCTATAAATTTCATATTCTGTTATCTCTCAATTAATATATATAAATATATACTAATAAAAATATATGTTTAGTATATATTATAACATGTTATATATTATACATATTAAATAAATATATAATACTACATATAAATGTATTTCTTATACATAAAATATATAAGATATATTTTAAAATATATAATAAATACATATTTGTATATAAAATATATGAAAATATATATTATATGTAATATATAATATACAATATGAATACATTATATTTATAATATACTATATAATTAAATATGAATTATATAAATATATAATATATGATTATATATGTTATTTATTATATTTATGTTATATATTATTTATAATACATACATTTATTATAAATAAAATATGAAACATATAAAAATATATTATATATTATATATAATGGGATGTGTATTGTATTATAATAAATGATATATATATAATATAAAAATAAATAAAACCCAGGAAGCAGAGGTTGCAGTGAGCTGAGATCATGCCACTGCACTCCAGCCTGGGTGACAGAGCAAGACTCCATCTCAATAAAAATATATATATATAAAATATATATTATACATTATAATATATTTATAATATATAAGTAAATAATATATTATGATATATTAAATATAGTAATATATAATATATATCATAATATGTAACATGATATATAATTATATATTATAATATAATTATGTGTAATAGATATATTATTTAACATAATTATATGTAATATATAATTATTACATATAAATATATACATAAAATATATATAATATATAAATATAATATATAACTATATATTATAATATAGTAATATAATATGCAATTTTTATAATATATAATGTATATTGCTATAATATAATATAATTATATTTTATTGAAAATATATAATATAAATGTTATATTTATATAATATAATATATAATATTAATATTATATATAAATTATATGTATATTATAATATAATATATATAACTTATTGTATTATAATTATATATAACTTATATATATTATATATTATATATCTAACTTATATATATTACATTATAATTAATATATATTATATATTATAATATATATAAGTTAGATATATGATATATAATATATAGTGAGTACTATATAATATAATATATAGTAATATTATTATAATATAATATATAACTTATATATATATTATATAGGCAATTTTCCTGTCTCAGCCTCCTGAGAAGCTGGGACTACAGGCACCTGCCACCACACCCGGCTAATTTTTTTTATTTTTAGTAGAGACAGGGCTTTGCCATGTCAATTAATATATTTTAAAGTTGTTTATTTACTTTTTTCCACAAATAATTTTGTTTTGAACTTCTTTTAAACTTTTCACTTCTACTTTATCATGTTTATAGTTCCCCCTGCTGTCTTGAATATATGGAACATTTGTATAGTAGCTGTTTTTCTCACTGTTGTCACTTAGTTCTATCATCTTTGCCATTTCTGAATCAATTTTTATTGAATTATTTTCTTTTAATTATAGTGTTAAATTTTTCTAAGTCTTTTTATGCCTTTAAACATTTATGGGGTTCTGGGTGTTTTAAATTTTTGCACTGTGAGTGCTGGGCTCTGTTGTATTCCATTAAATACAATTCATTTTATTATGGAGTGTAGTTAAGCTACTTGAAATTAGTTTGGTCCTTCCAAGACTGGCTGTTAATTTTTTCTCAGGTTAGTTAAGAATGCTTTTAATTTCAGACTAACTTTTTCCCACAATTAAGTCAACATTTATCTGATAATTTTACCTAATATTCTTATATTATGAGTTCCTGTTCCTATGGTTGTTAAACACATAAACTATTCCCAGCCCTATTTGAGGGCTGAAAAGGGTCCTGTCTGCTCTATTCTAGTGGTTATTTCCTCTCACACAATTGCCATTCAATATGCATTTAAGGATTCAAGTGGGGACTTTCGGATCTCCAGAACTTTCTTTCCAAGAAGTTCCTTCCTCTACATTAGTCTGCTCTACATATTTGAGACGCTTTGGAATCCCTGAACTCAAATCTCTCTTTTCTAAATGGAAAAAGTCCACCTGACTCTGTTTGGATTCCCCTTTCCTGCATTGCAGTTAGAGAACTACCTCCAAGAAGTAAACCCTATGGCTAATCTCATGTTTTATCTTCACTTAGGAATCACAATACCGCACTGTCTGTGGTTCAACTTCTGAATACCTTTATTTCGTATATTCTAATAGATTTTTCTAGTGTTTTGATCACAGATGTAGAAATTCCTTTATTACAACCATGTAGTAGACAAACACTCAGTTTTAGTGCCTTTCCATAACATTGTGCAAATAGTTCTAGGCTCATTAGTACTTGATGGTCTGCCAGCTTCATTTACATTGTACAACAGAATCTTCTCCAGCATGGTTATCTGAACTTCCTGCTTTAGGTCACTATTGCCACCATTCAACTCATTTATATAAATGCCCAGGAACAGCAGATAATTATGGATGGTGCATGCCAAATTCAGAAGACCCCACTAACCTCTCAATAAATGAAATAAACATAAATTAACTATTAAAAATTACAAGACAAGGCTGGGCACGGTGGCTCATTCCTGTAATCCTAGCACTTTGAGAGACCTAGGTGGGTGGATCATCTGAGCTCAGGAGTTCAAGACCAGCCTAAGCAACATAGCAAAACCCTATCTCTACTAAAAGCGAAAAATTAGCCAGGCATGGTGACATGCACCCGTAGTCCCAGCTACTCGGGAGGCGGGGGCATGACAGTCACTTAACCCATGGTTTGGAGGTTGCAGTGAGCTGAGATCATGCCACTGCATTCCAGCCTGGGCGACTCTGAGAGAGAGACTCTGTCTTAAAAAAAAAAACAAAAAAAAAACAAAAAAAAAACAAAAAACATTGCATAATTAGAAAACTGTCAAATTACCCATTCTTTATATCACTATAATCTACATGATAAAGCAAAGTAATGAGAGTATTTAATGGGATTATTAGTAGAAAGGGCAGAATTCTTCCACAATATTATATATAGTCATGCCAGTATAACTCTTACTGTTAGCAATCACTGTCTTCATTTTTTCTTTTCTGCCTGTAAAAATAATGAAAATCAATATAATGTCCACTGAGAAAGTTCTATTCCTCAATAGATACTCTGTTTTGATTTTTAAAGTTTAATACTTTGTCACATATTATCAAGTGACTTTCTGTGATTCAAAGCCAATGGATAAACCAGGCTTGTTATATTGTTGACTTTAGTCCAAAAATGACATATTTTTGTAATTTATTATTGAGTTTATTTTGATGTCAAATGAAGAATTTCTTAAAAGTTTTTCTTTCGTTTTACTTAAGCACCAAATCTATAAAGTATTTTAGGCTAAGAATATTAAATAAAATGTAATAGGCTTGAGTTTTCCATAAAACAAAGCTAAGTGGGTTTAAAATTAGGAAAGCTTTACTTCATACTTTGAGATCTTAGCAAATCAACTATTACTTGTTTGTAATGGTTCTGTGATATACAAGAAAACCATGACTAGAGTTGGAATAAAAAAGTTAATATGTGAAGAAATTATTAAAGCCCAATGTCATAGGGAGAATTCTGTTTTTAGACCCTGGATCTTAAATAGAAAGTAGTTTCAGAATTTTCTGACACGAGAAAGCCTTTCCTCTTGGTCTTCATGGGCTGTCATTTTAATCTACCTTTACTACTCAATGATAGACATCATCAGTAATGAATACCAATTAAAGAAACTTGAATCAGCAAATATTTTAGAACATTAAGGTGTCATTTTTCTCCTTTGACATATATATCCTTGCCTTTTATATATCTAAATTTGATTTACACTTTAAAACTATGCTCTGTTTTCTTCTGATTATAAAAACATACCACAGTTAGGGCCCGGCACGGTGGCTCATGCCTGTAATCCCAGCACTTTGGAAGGCCGAGGCGGGCGGATCACAAGGTCAGGAGATCAAGACCATCCTGGCTAACACGGTGAAACCCCATCTCTACTAAAAATACAAAAAAGTAGCTGAGCATGGTGGCAGGCACCCGTAGTCCCTGCTCCTCGGGAGGCTGAGGCAGGAGAATGGCCTGAACCTGGGAGGCGGAGCTTGCAGTGAACCGAGACCATGCCACCGCACTCTAGCCTGGGCAACAAAGCAAGACTCCATCTTAAAAAAAAAAAAAAATGTTATTCCAACTCCTAGCACATTCCCATAGAATGGGAATTCATTTTAAACAACTAAGTACTTAATTTTTTTGATAGCCAAGTGTTTGTATTGTCAGGAGTAACAATTTGTCTTTAGAATAACTGAAAACTGCCATATGGTGGAGATATAAAGTACAAATGCAAGAACTTGATATTCAGTTGGTATACACTGTCTGGCTTGCCAGTTGTTTACTGCTATTGTTCATTCTGATTAATTGAAGACCTATTGCAATGAGTAGGAGCTTGTACCATACTGATTGTGAATATTTCCAATATCATTCCTGGATAGACGCAAGATCAGTTTGGGATATGGGTTAAGTTTGAAGTGTCTGTTGAAAATTTTCATAGAGAAATTAAGAAAAGCAGTTGGAAATATGATGTTGGATCTTTAGAGAGAAACCAGGATATAGGACATAAGAGTTGGTGTCATTAATATATGGATGGTACTAAAAGCGAAGGCTGAAAATAGACCATCTAGTAAGTGTTAGCATATTGAGAAGAAAATAAGATATTTTTCCCTTTTAGCTTCTTCACTTCCTGGTATACAGTGCTTGTGTGTGCCCACGTTGACCTCTAGCTCTATTGATTTGTCTTTTTATTTAATTTGCCCTAACATATATCCCAAGGTCTGCTATTTCAGCTGTGTGTCCTACCTAGAATCACAGACTCCTTCACCTTTTTCCATTGCTGCCTTAACAATACCTGTAGTTCCATACTACGTGCTCCTCACTTCTCTTTTATTATTTTCAGATGGTATCACTAGTTTCTACCAATGGAATGACCCTAGACTCCTCCCCTGTCTCACATTTCTCATCCAATCAATCATACAATCATATTAAGTCTGCCTACCCGATAGCTCTCATCTCTGTAATCTTTTCCCTTTTTATTCCTGCTGTCATTGATTTAGGTTTAGCCTTATCACATTTCACTTGGACTATTGGAATAACCTTTTAACTTGTGTTTATGTTAAATGCATGTGGTATATCCTTCTCCAATTTTTTCTCTAACCCATCACAGAGTAAACTTTCTAAAATATTAAATGTCATGTTGCTCACTTGTTTAAAATCCTTCAATAAATTCCTTTTGTCATGTTCAAATATTTATTATGTCAAATCAAGTTTTTTCATTTGAGTCTTGAATATCCATCAGTCTCATCTGCCCATCATCAGTTGTCCATCAGTGTACTGTGTTCAAGACATATGCAGCGCTATTTAGTTCTCCTCTCAGTCCTCATTCAGCCCTGTGAATCTTTGTCTGCATGTTTTCATTTGTATGGAATGTTCTATGCTCCTAGACCATCCTATCACATTGGGTAATTTCTACTCATTCTTTGTGACTTACAGCTCATGATCCTATGGAAAAACATCCTGAAAATCCCAGAGCATATCTGCATCCAAGCACTCAGTATGTTTCACTGTGCATGTCCATATATTAGCCTCTTACACCTTCCAAACTCTCAATTATTCAATAGTTTGAACTGTGTCCTATGTATTCTTATATATCTACTCACACCTTATCTAGTAAAAGTGTGTAATATATCCTAAATATATGACTATTAAATGGTACTAAACACATACATGAAATAAAGGATGTTAATGTATGCTTTATCTATGATAGAGCATCTATGATGTATGCTTGCTACATCTATCTATCTAGGATACATGCTCTATCTAACCCCCAGCTGCAGAGAATCAAACCCATTCTCATATTGCTAGGTAAATCTACAGATTTGTTTTTTGTACCTACTTAAAAGTTTACATTTTTTCATCATCATCTACTTCTCCCTACTACCAGTGCATATTTTTATTTATTTCTTCTTGAATATTTGATTTATTTTCAGTGATTACTCTTACAAATATTTCCTACTTTTCTTCACCCTCCAGTTTCAGTTCTGGACCCTGTATGCTCACGAAACAACATCTCATATGCTTTATTGGGTCAATATTATCTGATATAGCATTGCCTCTTTTGGTTGTCTTTAAATGCCTATGTTTCATCTACTACCACCTTTTTCTCTTGTGTGATTAGTTCTGGCCTCTTGGACAGCTTCTTTTATACTTATCTCTATATTTTTAATAGTTTTCCATGCCAAATGGATAGCAACAACAAAATAATCATTACTGTCAAACTATTTGTTTCTTCTCCTAAGAGAATTTTCCTCTAATTAGATGCATCTGTAAGTTATTTTGTCCTTTTTTTTTTTCCTTTCTGTGCTATAGAAATTTCAAAAAACAGCTTATAATAGCTCACATTTCTTCTCCCTCCACCACGGAATTCTTGTCTTCGCATAGTAATTTAGGTTTCTTCTTCTTCTTTTTTTTTTTTTTTTTTTTTTTTTTTTTTTTTGACAGTTTTGCTCTGTCACCAGGCTGGAATGCAGTGGCACGATCTCAGCTCACTGCAAAGTCCACCTCCCAAGTTCAAGCGATTCTCCTGCCTCAGCCTCCGGAGTAGCTGGGACTACAGGTGTGTGCCACCATGCCTGGCTAATTTTTGTATTTTTAGTAGACACAGGGTTTCACCTTGTTGGCCAAGCTGGTCTTGAACTCCTGACCTCAAGGGATCCACCCACCTCAGCCTCCCAAAGTGCTTGGGTTACAAGCATGAGCCACCGCGCCTGGCCAGGTTCTTTAATATTAATATTCTACGTATCTTCCCAAACACCAATTCTAAAAGCCCTTTCTTGATGGCTTTTTGCTGGACCTCTTGGCACCAAGCTGCACCAAGCCTTTGCCTTGTTGTTCTCCTACTTCCCTGTCCATTCCTTTTGTATCTTCCACTGGCTTCTCTGTTTTTTTCCACTAACTTTTCTAACTCAAGCTCTTCAAGTATTTTCCAAACTTGTTTAGCATTTCCAGGAAATGTTATCTATTCCCCAGCTCTATTATATCTATACTAATGGCTTACAGATCTACATCTATAGCCGTGGTCTCTATCCTAAGTTGCAGCCAGACTATTTCAAGCACATATTAAGTTCCTGAACCCAGTGACTAATCAATACTTCATATGACAAATTTGGGTTCGACTCTAACTCATTTGGTGTCTCCACGTGCTATCAATTTTGAAGTTCTTTAGATTGTTGCCCCTACATTTTTCTTTCATTTAAAGCTTCACTTTCAGTTCCCCTGAACGTGTCCTAACTCAGGGACCCAATACTACTTATAAACAGTAGTCTCTGTACTTTTAGGTTTCTCCACCCTAGAAAACTGTATTTCTCTATCAGATTGTTTTCTTACTTTTAAAGCCCTCTTATTACCACTCCCTTAAACAAAAAACCTTTTGTAACAATTCATTACTTGCATTTTGATACAAAAAAATTTAAAAAGAATATTCTTGAACCTTAAATTAACAGACTCTCCATATTCAGACCCTAATATCATAATGTGCCTGTTATACACTGCTTTCTGTCACTGCAGTAGAACTGACTGCTCAGAATTCCCCCAATATGTTTCATACATTCTTATTAATGATATTCCTGAGCCTACAAAAATTTCAACTATTACTCTGCCTATTGTTTCTTTTCCTTCTCCATGGCCAAATTAAAGGATGCCTCCTGTCTGAGACTTTCTGTGTGATTCTACTCCCAGCAACTATAGCATTTTCTTATTTGTCTCTCGTCCTGACCTACCTACCTACCTTCCTTCCTTCCTTCCTTCCTTCCTTCCTTCCTTCCTTCCTTCCTACCTCTCTCTTTTCTTTTCTTTCTTATTACACCATAGTATTTAATTCTCTTTTTTGAACTGTTTGTTTGTTTGTTTGCACCACAATTAGTTACGTATATCATCTCCTACTGGAGTGCATATTCCTTAAACATAAGACCTCATACATATATGGATAATACTTGACTAAAGTTGATAGAATAATGTCAACAATAATGTGTTTATCTCCTTTTCCAAAAATCACTCATGTCTTTACCAGTTGGATTCTATTCCCTTTAATAGGGATGAAGAAGATTATGAAAAAGTCGACCATTTTCTAGCAAAACACCAACTTAAATTTCAAATAGTTGAAAGTTCAATGTAAACTTAACCAAACAAAAGAACCATATACTTAAATACCTCACAGAGTTATTGATGGATTTTTTTGTGTGTAGATTTGAAAAACTAAATAAGAAAGAGAAAAATAGCATGGTATGATCAATTTCTAAGCATGAGTTTAGAAAGGGTTCGCACTTAAATGCATAAACAAAAGCAAATAGCAAACCAGAAATCAATAATGTTTGAATAAATTAATGATAATATTAATATTTAAAGACATATTTTAAAATAAAACAATAAAGTACCTACATATTAAAGGCAGAGGAAAATATGTGATTTATAAATAATATAAGTGACACTAATGGAAAAAAATTTAATTCTTTTTGTTTATCAAGTAAAACTAATACAAGAAATCTTAGGTTTTTTTATTTATTTTATTTTATTTATTTATTATTATTATTTTTTTACCTTGCAGATAACAAATAATGAAAAGAATGATAAATTCAATATTGGCTAGGGTGAAGTAAAACAGGCAATTAAGTTACGCTCCTGACATGATTTTATACTGGCCCAAACTTTCTCAAATGTAAATTGGCATTTTATTTTTAAAAACCCTTTAAAAAGTTATAGCACATATTTACTCATGTAGGAATCTAATCTGTGTTTAAGTGTAAGAAAACTTTGTTGGCTGGGCGCAGTGGCTCACGCCTGTAATCCCAGCACTTTGGGAGGCCTAGGCGGGCCAATCATGAGGTCAGCAGATCAAGACCATCCTGGCTAACATGGTAAAACCCCGTCTCCACTAAATAAAAAAAGAAGCAAGAAAATTAGTCGGGCGTGGTAGCGAGCACCTGTAGTACCAGTCACTTGGGAGGCTGAGGCAGGAGAATCGCTTGAACTCAGGAGCAGAAGTTGCAGTGAGCCGAGATTGTGCCACTGCACTCCAGCCTTGGCAACAGAAGGAGACCCCTTCTCAAAAAATGTGGCATGTGCTTGTAGTCCCAGCTCCTCGGGAGGCTGAGGCATGAGAATGGCATGAACCCAGGAGGCCGAGCTTGCAGTGAGCCAAGATCGTGCCACTGCACTCCAGCCTGGGCGACAGAGCTAGACTCTGTCTCAAGAAAAAAAAAAAAAATTGTTACACACAGAGTTTTGTTTTTTATTTCAAAAAATAATAGAATTAATCTAAATTGCTTACACATTGAGAAATGGTTAAATACATTTCAATATATTTAAATATTACTATACCAAAGAATAGACTATCATGCAACATTCACAATGTTCTTTTCAAATATACTAAATGAAGAGACACACATTTATAGTGTCAAATAAAGAAATGAATATGTACATTTATATGTCACTATCATAATTATAAACCACACACATGCAAAACCACAAAATCACAAAATAAACAATATCATGTTAGTTTCTCTGATGTATGATTAGGAGTGACATAATCTGTACTTTTCTCTTTTTTTTCTTTCTAAAATCTGGAATCATCACCATAATTACCATTTTAAATTAAACATGTGTAAAAGAATTGTGTGTTTATTTAGGTGTTACTGTTAGCATGTCATCTGCCATCATTGGAGAGTAACTTCATAGTATAGGAGGGGAAACAGGAAAAGAAGGTAAAATTATTTGCTCAAGCAATTTGGTGTCTGCAAGTAAGTCAAAGGGAGTGTGTATCAAAGGTTTCTCTCTCTTCTCCCCCATTATCACAAATTATGCTGACACTTGAGTGAACCCACAGGTGCTTATTAACCTGCTGTGCATTTGCCAGTCTCGGCTGAAGTCCTACTAGACAGTTCGAATGCTTCTGCTACTTCTTGTCATTCTTACCAAGGTGAGGCTGAGACAGGTGGCTCATCAGGGATTAACTATTAGAAGAACCCCAGGTTCTTTCTTTATTTTACATGTTTTCTCCCTTTGTGAAGATTGTCAGCATTGGTGTTTATCTATGTGTGGCTTATTAAGGCATTCCAGAAAAAAAAAAAAAAACTTACCTATAATGTCATTTACTTTGTGAAATACTCAGTATTTGCTTATTGTAAAATTTAATCCTTTAATTATTTTACTAGGACATAATTGATTTCTGAAACTTCAAGTTTTCTGCTTTTTTAAGATAAATATTCTTAAATGAAAAATTCATCTTTTCTGTTATATCCAGCCAAGTTCAATTCCTGGCACTGACATTTGCTGGCTTAAAAGCCTTAGGCAATTAATGTAATCTCTCTAAGATTTACTTTCTGCATCTTTAAAATAGATGAAAATATCTATTTGTATCACACAGGATATTTTTGTTTGTAGGTAACAGAAAATCCAACTCAGATTAAGCGATTAAAGCACTGTATTTATTGATAAATGTGAATATAGACATCAATCACAGAACTATGGCTCTGCATTTTTCCGAGTTTTACCATATTCAATGTGTCTGCATTGCCCTCGGGCTGACTCTCCTAATCATTGCAAGGTGCCTTTTTTCAACTAAAGGGAGAGTGCCTATAATTCCCTACAACCATCAAACAAATGCCATGAGAGCAATCAAGGTCCAGTCTTAGGGTGTAGTAAAAGTAGGGAGTCAATACCATTGACCATATAGCTGGTATATTAAGGGGAAGAATTTGAATAAAATTGGGGAGGAAATCTCAGTGTTCATGACAGCACTTGATGAGGTGGTCATAAGATTAAAAGTAATACTGCGTGTGAATCAGTTAGTAATGTACATTGTTCTGCATACACGGCTGTAAACAAGTTGTAGAGTGGACACTGCTGTGAACAAGAAAACTACAACTTTCTTCATATAGTTTCCCTCGTGCAAGATCCTGCATAAATTACCTATAACCCACCTCTTCAAATTAAATCTCCTCTCCCTACTTTTCAATCTATTTCTTTAATTTAACTCTCTTATCCTTATATGATGTCTCTCTTACTCTTCTCCAGCAGCTACTTCTCTTGGAGATTCGTTTGCTTCTACTATGATCTTTCCTGGAATACCCTTCTATCTCCTCTATGACATTCAGATTGCTCCCATTCTTTGAGAAGTTCGGAAGTTCTCAATAGTCCATCAAAACGGGGAAATGTTGCCTATTCCAACCTCTTTCTGGTCACCTTTTCTTCTCTGAACACCTAGAATAATTACAAGGTGTCTTGTGCTAAATGTGCCTCATCTTATTTTTCTCTTGTTTTTCTGTTATTGTTATCTTAGCAATGTGTGTGTGTTGCTATTCATTGTCTCAACAAGTGTGTAGTTGGGGAAATTTGGTTCATCATCATATGCTTGCTTAATCTCCAAAAGAGGAGCCTCGTGTTAGTCATGAAGTGGACTTTCAATAAATTCTCATTTATGTGATGACAACAATGATCACTAGCAATGATCAATATCTATTATGTGCAGGCACTTCAGTAAGCACTTTACAGTTGTAATACCATTGACTTAACATTATAGCACCATTATTATCATAATTCCACAAATAATGAAACCAAGGTTTCAAGGAACAAATGTGTTTCTCAGTCACAGAGTTCTCAACTGGCAGTGGCTTTTCCCTGCCCTAATAATAACAGTGGACTATCATCTAAGGCTGTTATTTTCAAAGTTGTTGAACTGAAAAATCCTTCATTCTTTAACGTCAGTGGGGACCCCAAAGGGCTCTTGTTTGTGTGGTTTATATCTCTATCAACACCCAATCTATTATACAGTAAAACTTAGATTTTTTTAAAAGAACTACTTATTATTACTTATCAATTTACAATTATGTGCCACATGATGCTGTAGGCCAAAAGAGTGAGGGTAGTGATCAGCTCAGTGTACCACTGGAGGCTATATGAGTAAACAGCAGACTGTTCTCATGAATGCAGAATGTTGGGAAACACAAACTGCGTCTGCCACCCAGAAGGAATGCTGAGCGCAGTCATGCCCCAAGTGCAGTATTTCTTGTGATTAGGCACATTTGAAGCCTGTTAGCAATAATATGAACCCGTGATCAATTAAGCAGCTGACCAGTTGTTACCTCCTTCTGCCTGCTCTTTCACCCAATAAATACAAAGGGGCTGTAGAAGCTCAGGGTGACTGCCGCCTTTGCTCACTAGAAGCAGGGAACCCTCTTCTTCTTCCCTGGACCCCTTCTTTAAAATGTTCTTCAAAAATGAAGAGAGAGACTTTTCCAGACAAATAGAAGTTGAGGGAGTTCATTATCAGTAGACTTGCCTTACCAAGAAATGCTAAAGGAAGTTTTACAACTTGAAATAAAAGATGCTAAACCATAACAAGACAACATAAGAACATATAAAAATCATTGCTAAAGGTAAATATACAGACAGATACAAATTGCAGTTGACCCTTAAAAAACAAAGGTTTGAATTGTGTGAGTGCACTTATATGTGGATGTTTTTCAACCAAATGCAGATTTAAAATACACAGGAAACTTTTGTATACTTTCCACATGCATAGATTCTACAGGGCCAATAGCAGGACCTGAGTATGCACAGTTTGGTATATATGGTGGGGAGGGGGTCCTAGAACCAATCCACTGCATATAAAGAAGAATAACTATATTGCAGTATTGTAGCTGGGACTGGTAAATCACTTTTAAAAAAATGTTGAGATGGAGTCTTGCTCTGTTGCCCAGGCCGGAGTGCAGTGGTGCGACCTTGGCTCACTGCAACCTCCACCTCCTGAGTTCAAGCTATTCTCCTGCCTCAGCCTCCCAGGTAGCAGGGATTACAGGTGCTCACCACCAGACCCAGCTAATTTTTGTATTTTTAGTAGAGATGGTATTTCACTATCTTGGCCAGGCTGGTCTTGAACTCCTAACCTCATGATCCACCCACCTTAGCCTCCCAAAGTGCTGGGATTACAGGCGTGAGCCACTGCACCGGGGTGGTAAATCACTTTTAATATTAGTGCATGATTTTTCCCAACCCTAGGCTAAAGTAAATGTTCTAAGCATGTTTCAGGTAGGCTAGGCTAAGCTATATTGTGTTCGTATATTAGTGTACTAGTGTAGGTGTATTAGTTCATTTTCTATGTGTATTTGTGGGTGTATTAGTTCATGTTCACACTGCTATAAATAACTGTCCAAGATTGAGTAAACTTATAAAGAAAGAAAGGTTTAATTGACTCACAGTTCTGCATAGTTAGGGAGGCTTCAGGAATCTTACAATCGTGGCAGAAGAGGAAGCAGACACATCTTACATGGCAGCAGACGAGAGAGCAAGTGTGAAGAAGGAACTGTCAAACACTTATAAATCCATCAGCTCTTGTAAGAACTCATTCACTATCACGAGAACAGCATGGGGAGAACTACCCCATAATCCAATCACCTCCCACCAGGTTCCTACCTTGACATGGGGGAACAATTTGAGATGAGATTTAGGTGGGAACACAGAGCCAAACCATATCAGTAGGTTACATGTATTAAACACATTTTTGACTTAGGATATTTTCAACTTAACAATGGGTTTGTTGGGATGTAACCCCATTGTAAGTTGAGGAACATCTATATATTACAAAGCTACAGTACCTAAAACAGTATGATGCTGGCATAAAGACAACTATATAGCTCAATGAAATATAATAGAGAGTACAGAAACCAATCTCTCTCTATATATAGCTAACTGATTTTTGATCAGGGTGCCAAGAGTACACAATGGGAAAATGATAGCTTCTTCAACAAATGGATTTAAGACTACTGGATATACACATGCAAACAAATAAAATTGGATTCCTCTTTTACACTACACAAAAAAATCAACCCAAAATGTATTACAGAATTAAATGTATGGCCTGAAACTGTAAAACCCCTAGAAGAAAATACAGTGGAACATCTTTATGATATTGGTTTTAGCAATGATTTTATGGATATGACACCAAAACAGTAGGCAGCAGAAGCAAAAATAGACAAGTGGGACTACATCACACTAAAAAGCTTTGCAAAACAAAGGAAATAATCAACAGAGTGAAAAGGCAATGTATGAAATGGAAAAATATGTTTGTGTACCATATATCAGATAAAAAGTTAACTTCCAAATTATATGGAAATTCTACAACTTGATAGCAAAACAAAACCAAAAAATTATGAATAATGTGATTTATAAAATGGGCTAAAGTCTTAAATAGACATTCCAAAAGAGGTCATAAAAATGGGCAATGGACGCCTGTAATCCCAGCACTTTGGGAGGCCGAGGCGGGTGGAGCACAAGGTCAGGAGATCGAGACCACGGTGAAACCCTGTCTCTACTAAAAATACAAAAAATTAGCCGGGCGCGGTGGCGGGCGCCTGTAGTCCCAGCTACTTGGGAGGCTGAGCCAAGAGAATGGTGTGAACCCGGAAGGCGGAGCTTGCAGTGAGCCGAGATCACGTCGCTGCACTCCAGCCTGGGTGACAGAGCAAGACTCCGTCTCAAAAAAAAAAAAAAAAAAAAGGGCAATGGATATATCAAAAGATTCTCCATGTCACTAATGATCAAGGAACTGAAAATCAAAACCACAATGGGATATCACCTCACACCTGCTGGAATGCTACTATCAATAAGATAAAAGATAATAATTGTTGGTGAGAATAAGGAGAAAAGGGAACCCTTGGTGGGAATGCAAATGGATACAGTCACTATGAAAAACAGTACAGTTTCCTCAAAAATATTAAAACTAGAATTACTATATAATTCATCAGTCCCACCTCTGGGTAATAATTTACTCAAAATAATTGAAATCAGGATGTCAAAGAGTTATTAGCACTCCAGCGTTCATTGAAGCATTATTCATAATAGTGAAGGTGTGGTTCCAACCTAAATGTCCATCGATGAATAAATAAAGGAAATACGGTATGTAAACACTGTGGAATAATATTTATCTTAAACTCCTCCAATATATAACAACATGGTTAAACCTTGAGTGCATTATGCTAAGTGAAACAAGCCAGTCACAGAAGGATGAATACAGCATGATTCCACTTATATGAGATACCTAAATGATTCAAACTCATAGAATCAAAGTACAATTGATTGTTGCCAGGGGCTGACTGGAGGGTGAAATGAGGAATTATTAATCAATGTATATAAAGTCTTAATTCTGCAATATGGAGAAATTCTAGAGATCTGCTGTACAATATTTTCCCTTTAGTTAACAATATTGTTCATTTAAATACAGTATTCACAAAAAGTGTAGACCTCATGTTAGGTATTCTTACCAAAATCAAATTATATTGTGTAGTACTGTATTATATGATATTATATATGTATATATTAAAAATAAAACTGTTTTATGTAAAATAAATAAAATAAACATTATATACTGGAATCTCATATTCTTCAGCTACCATCCTCATTATATCTGACATTTCAGTAGCAGTGGCCACAGTTGACCATTCCTTTCTTCCTGAAACTTCTACTTCCTTTGGCTTCTGTCTCTCCTGATCTCTCATCTACCACACTAACTGCTGTTACTCTACCATCTTTTCTAGTTGTCTTCTATGTGTTTCTTTAAAAATGGAGTTTTGTAGTATATATCCCCCAAATGCATACATATAGACATACATATTTATACATGCATATATGTACGTGTGTATACATATACACACCAACACACACACACCCTCAAGTGATATCAAGTTTAGACAACTCCTCTCAGGTATCTATTTTCAGCTTACCCCACAGCTTACTTACGATATCCAGGTTAGTATACCATATTCCACTTCCTGTTCAACATACATAATTTAATATGTAAAAAGCAACTCAATTTCAGCAAATCCAAAATTGCAATCTTGGTCAACACTCCCATAACCTGGTTGGTGCACAGTATCACAAATGTGTAGGTCTAAATGTTTATTATGTTGAGCAAATGTAGAAGCCATCCTTCATATTTTTGTCCCTTTCCTCCCTGTGTCTAGTTTCTTCATCAGTTTCTGGTGATTCTAAATACCCTTTGATAGTACTGCTCAAGTAAATAACTGCAAACTGTTTTCCTGTAGCAGTTTCTAAAGAAGGACATCTTAAAAGCCTGGTTAGGGCTGTAGTGGTGCCCTTACCTTTAAGCTGAGTGTAGCCTCCTAAAGTTTATCGCATAAAAAAAGCATTTTGTGTTATGGTTTAATAAGCTCAGTTAGCTCTAATGATGCATCTTCTTTCTTCAGAGATCAAAGATAATTTCCATAATTGTAGGTTCAAGCAAATTTTATATTTCTTTATTACTTTTTCTTTTTCTCTGTCGTTTGAGCCACACACTGTGAATTTAACACAAACCCAATTTTTCTCTACCTTCCTCATGGAAATGAATTATATTTTCTGCCAGTGTTCTCCTCTCAGTTTGCCATAGAAGAAACAAATGCAAAACAGGCCTGATACCACGCTGTTATAGGACCATTTCACATCATGTTGTTAAATCACGAAGGCGCAAGTCATTTGTCAAAAATACATTTACTTGAATCATATTTGCTTTATGTGCAAGGGGTGCTGGATTCATATCTAGCTTTCACTAAATAATTTATCAAAGTCTAATTTGTTTGAAATATAATGAAAAACAACTCATAATAAAATTAAACAAAAATTTCTGTACCTGAGAATAGTTCATTGGATAAAATATACAGCTCATCACAATATAACACTACCATTATGCAGATTTTGATAGTTAAGAGGTTGGTACAGCATTTCAAAATAGACATGATAAATTCAATTTAACATAATTTTGTAAATTTCTCTGCACTTTAAAATGGTTGATATTATATGCTTCTTTATACTTTTCCAATTTCCTACTTACCAGATGCCTCTTTTCTGTATGTGTTGAGAAGAAAATAATAATATCACGTGCTATAGACAGAGATTTTGTTTTTCCTTTCAGTCTCAACTAAAATTCAGTAACTGGAAAACTATTATCTCTAGTCTATCAATAAAACACTGTAGTATACAAAGGAAAATACAGTACTTGCTATTTACTAAACCTTAAGGACACTCCTGGAACTCTAAAGAAAATACTTGTCGTGCTTCGAGAAATCAAGGGTCCTTAGTCAGGTGGCTGTGAATTTAGGGCTGGTGAGCTAATATGCTTCCTTGTCCCCAGCCAAAGTTATCCCAACAAGGAGCGGGGCCATTATAACATAGTGGCTAAATATGCATGTTCTACAATTTGGCTGTTCTGCTTTGAATCATGGTTTTGTCACTGTCTTCGCTATGTAAACTTGTATAGATTACTTAACTTCTCTATTTTTTAGTTTCCATGCAAGATTGATCGTAATAGTGTAATGACTTTGAGTTAGCAAAATAACTAAATCATAGAATCATAAATCTGACTCACAGCAGGCACTCAGTTTGGAGGGACTGAGGGTAGCTCCACCAGCTTAAGCCATTTGATCAAAAATGACATTGAAGCAAACTTTACTTCTCTCAGCTCCTTTTGACTGGAGTTAATGGGGCTTTCAACATCTGTCTATCCCTAATTAACTTCAGAGCCATTTCTGAGCCATGAAATTAAAGTAGCACTTCTGGCTGCTGAATAATCTACAGGATTTATAATTATTTTTAATTATTTTATTTTATTTTATATTTTGAAACTGGGTTTTTGTTGTCCAGACTGGAGTACAGCAGCACAGTCTTGACTTCCTAAGCAAAAGAAATTATCCCTATTAGCCTCCCAAATAGTTGGTACCACAGGCGTGCACTACCATGCCTGGGTAAATTTTGTTTTTGTAGAGGCAGAGTCTCCCTATGTTGCCCATGCTGGTCTTGAACTCCAGGGCTCAAACAATCCTCCCACCTTGGTCCCCCAAAGTGCTGGGATTACAGGCATAAGCCACTGTGCTTGGCCTATTATGTCTATTGTGTGGTCTGGATATAAATGTGTCTATAACATGGCTGCCTTCTCAACCTCGTCTTCCTGCCATGTTTGTTCTGGCCATAGTACTGGGCATTTCTCTCTTGGCTTTTTTTGTACTAGATGTGAGTTCCCACATTTGGTTCCTGAATCTTAGTCTACTTAGCAAGGTCTTAGACATTCCATCCTGATTTTGTGATCAACTTCTCCCATAAAGATGAATTTTCTTCTTTCGTCATCAGCCATAGGCTAACGTCCTGTGGTAAATGAACATATTACCCAGAGGGATAGTAATTCAAGCTTAGAGAAATATGTCTTTACTGGAATCATGTTGACACTTCTGGATTTGATATCTGTGAATATCAGAACATGTCTGAAACCCTTCTAAGTTTGTTACATACCTTTGGATACATGTTGTGGATGGCTACCTATTTGTAAGGGTCAGCCTTTCATCCCTGTCATTTTCTATAGATACAAGCAAGGCTTCTTTTACTGGCTGTGACTAGAATGGTGATCTCTAAACTTGATCATAAGTTAAGCCTATCTGTAGTCATTAAATAAATAAAGGATGTCAAATTTCCCTTTGATTGTCAAGAAGGATTTTCATTTTCAGTCTGGGTGGTAAGGGTAGAATGATTGTGTAAGTGAAACTCAGCTTTTAGGGATACTTCTTAAAAATATATTATTCTCTATGCCAAAAAATCTCACCGTCAATAAGAATTTCAAATGTCTTAGAGTCTTTGTTCTACATATATTAGATTCATTGTACTATACTTCTGGTAATATGGTTCTGCTTTTGATGAATTATTTCACGATTTGTATTTCTGAAAAGTTTTGTTTTTATAACCTGTATTGAGCTATATGACATACAATAAAATGCAGACCTTCAAGAAGTATAAGAGAATTCATCTTGACATATGTGCAAACCTGAAAACAATCACTGTTGCAATATAGCAAACGAAATCAGCATTCCCAAGTTGTCAACTGTTAATATCTTAAAATATCTTTCTTTTATATTTTACCTAACTTAAAATATCTTTCTCCCACTCTTACCAACCCACTGTAGACAAACTTGATCTGCTTTCTGTCACAGTAAGTTAGTTTGGATCTTTTAGACTTTTATATAAAAGAAAGCATTAAGTATAAACTCTTTTGTCTGACTTCTGTAACTCTGCAAAATTATTTTGAGATTCATTCATGTTAAAGAATGTATCAATAGTTCATTCGTTTATCGGGGAGTAGTATTGTATTGTTTTCATTGTAAGGGTATCTAAAAATTTGCCTATTTATTCACCTGATGGTAAACATTTGGGTTGCTTCCAGCTTTTTACTATTACAATTGAAGTTTCTATAAACATCCTGTACAAGACTTGGCAAAGACATTTGCTTTCATTGGGTAAATACCGAGTGGTTGATGCCTGGACAATGTACTTAAACAAATTTACCAAAAAAATTTAAAAAATAAAAAAATACCAACATTAAAAAAGCAGGCAAAGGGCAGGAACAGACACTTCTCAAAAGAAGACGTATACGTGGCCAAGAAACACATAAAAAGAAGCTCCAGGCCAGATGATGGGGTGGCTCACGCCTGTAATCCTAGAACTTTGGGAGGCCAAGGTGGATAGATCACTTGAGGTCAGGAGTTCGAAACCAGTCTGGCCAACATGGTGAAACCCTGTCTGTACTAAAAATAGAAAAAAATTAGCTGGGCGTGGTGGTGGGTGCCTGTAATCCCAATTACTTGGGAGGCTAAGGCAGGAGAATCACTTGAACCCAGGAGGCAGAGGTTGTAGTAAGCCAAGATTGCACCACTGTACTCTAGCCTGGGCGACAGAGCAAGACTTTGTCTCAGAAAAGCTCAACATCACTGATTATAAGAGAAATATGAATCAAACCACAATGATACCATCTCACAGCAGTCAGAATGACTATGATTATTTTTTTTCTTCTTCAACTTTTATTTAAGTTCAGAGCTACATATGCAGGATGTACAGGTTTCTTACATAAGTAAACGTGTGCCATGGTGGTTTGCTGCCCAGATTATCCCATCATCTAGTTAGTAAGCACAGAATCCTTTAGCTATTCTTCCTGATGCTCTCTGTCCCCCAAACCCCAACCTTCCTACAGGCTCCAGGGTGTGCTATTCCTTCCTGTGTGTCCATGTGATCTCCTCAATCAGCTCCCACTTATAAGTGACAACATGTAGTGTTTGGTTTTCTGTTCCTGAGTTAGTTTGCTGAGTATATTCTTAAGATAAAGCTACACAAGGAATTAGTTTCCTGTCATTTACATCATACATCATGGACTGAGCATTTAAGTCAGAAAAGAAATGTTTATAACTATTTTATTCAATAAAGTCATGGTATTTTATTAATAACTAGAAATTATATGATATGAAAAGGTGGATACAAATAGGTAGGATGATTAATTTAAGGCCAGGTTAAAGAGGAATGTGACTAAATTATAGAACAATCAGGATTGGTGTAGATCCTGAGAGGGCTTCTCTTCCACAGCATTTCCAAAATGTGATAACTTGGGTCAGCATACATACAGAACAAATGTCCGGTCATTCTGAGTGTATGAAAGAGGAGAAGGGAAACAAGAAGGGAAAAGCATAAAAAAGATGTTCTCAAGAGTAGGGCCTCATATGCATGCTCAACAAAGTTAAAGCAATCGTTTTATATCTAAATTTTGATCTAAAATATTATTAATATTAATTATAATATTGTATTTCAAGTGACATACTTTGGTTAATCCCATATCAAACTCATATATTTTAGTTTTGAAAAATGTTTGAAGAATCATTTAGAGATAGTCCATACCTTACAGAAAAACAAAAAGGTTCAGCAAAGTCAGTAATTATTTGAGATTATGCCATTAGCTAAGAGAAGAGCTGAAATTACAGTCCAGACATTCTAACAAACCATTCGGAACATGGTCTGCTTTTCTATTTAGTTAAGTAAAATTCTGATCTTATTTGCTTTTTGTTCCTATCCCACTTCAGATCTTTTCTTATCTATTTACATTTATTTTCAAATATTATTAATACCTTATTGCATGCTATCAGGAAATGACCAGTCATTTGAATAGAAAATGCATGGTCTCTGCCTTCATATAGCTTATGTGAGGCAGACACAGCTAAAAATGCTAATTACGGGGTCTTTGAGGAAAGAAGTCTAACATACTCTTCGATAAATTCAGTGTTAATATTTCAATTTTAATATTATAGATATAGAGATTGAAATCACTCAACAGTTTTTATAGACAGAACCTGAGATAATTTTATTTCAGCTTTCTGCCATTTTGTATCTATTTGCAGACATTATACAGGAGTATTGGTTTATATCAGTTCTATAAACTAAAATTAAAATTGTAATGTCCCCACCTCCACAGCTGAATGGACTTTCTCAGACAGGGCATTTTTAAAATTTAACTTGAGAGACTGGTTCAGGCCATGCTGGGAAGTGGGGGGTCAGATATGCCTCATTATACCCCTCCAGCATTAACATCATCACAGACCTTAAGTCTGATAAGAAACATGTTACAACCTGTTCTTTCTGAAGCCTACTACCTACCTGAAGGATTCTTCTGCAAATAAGAACTCTGGTCTTCCCAACCTCTTATCTTAACCCGGACATCCATTTCTTTTGATCCTAGGTCTTTAGATGGACTTAACCAATTGCCAACTAGAAAATGTTTTAATCTACCTATAAGCTGGAAACTCCCCAATGTCAAGTTGTCCTGCCTTTCTGGACCAAACAAATGCATTTCTTAAATGCATCTGATTGAAGCCTCATGCATCCCTAAAATGTATAAAACCAAGTTGCATCCCGACCACCTTGGGTGCAAATTCTCAAGATCTCCTGAGGGCTGTGTCATGGGCCATGGTCACTCATATTTGGCTCAAAATAAATCTCTCCAAGTATTTTACAGAGTTTGACTCTTTGTCAACAGTTCCTAGATATTTTAAGGGAATTAGATAACTTTGAATATCTTATTAAAGCTACAGACTCCCTTTTGAGAAAAATACATTCATAAATTGTAGTTATTTTCAATTTTGGCTTTCAAAATATTCATCCCACTTCCAGTTTATAAAGGCCTGATTTTTTTAGGAAACTCTCTCTACTTTTGTGTCATTATGATTTGAATCAGTGGTATTTGCCACTTTCTGGCCACTGTTATAGTTCAGGAATAACCCTTTATCCAAGTTAGCACATATTGGAAATGCTGTTGAAGAGAAGCCTTTTCATTCTGCTGGACTCAAAGAAGAAAGTCCTAAGGCAATAAACCAATAAGGCAGCCATGTGGGAGATCTCACGCATGTGAAGCCAACACACAGGAAAACAGAAGTGAGGGAAACAGCACAGGAGGTCCCTGATGATGCCTATTGAGTCCATGGATCATGTTTGAACCTGAATTCTACTCCTGAAATTATCTTATGTAGAAGTCAGTGTACTCCCAATTTTGCTTAGTCAATTTAATGTTAATTTTCTGATGCTTATAATACAAAATATCCTCTCTAGATGCTATCTAAACTGTACAGCAGAACACCCATTATAGGAATCTCACCAGGTCCTTCTGTGAACTGCTTTTAGAAAGGAGAAAAATAAAATAAAGCTGTCCAGCTTTGCAGGATATCAACAGGTTTTCTTTGAAAGTGCTACAGGAGTGAAAATCAGTCAGACATCAACAGAAGCAGTCACAGGAAATTACCATGAAAAGAGCAGCTGTTGCAGTTCCTCAGAACGAAAGGCAGGGAAATCACAGCTCTGAGCTTCAGGAAGCTAATGAGAATCACCACAAACATTCACCAGCATGAGTTATGTGCAAGGGCTTTTGTTAGTTTGATGGAAAGAGTCAGAAATACAAGACATGGCTTCAGCTCCAGAAAAAAAGAAAAAAAACACTTATGATCTCGAGGAAGAGAGAAAACATGTAGATAAAACCCATTCAGTAAAGGTGAGGTCCAAATGAGTGGAACAGATAAAGTTTCATGCAAGGGTTTAGAGTAAAGAGAGTTAAGAGTAGAGAGATTCAGAAATACTTCATGGAGGAAGCAGCATTTAAGCAGAGCCTTAAAGGATGAGCACAATTTTAGAGACTTGCTTTCTGGAAGGGATATTTAACCTAAACAGTATGAAAAGAAGCCCAGATGACAAAAGCGAACAGGCCTGAATACAGAGCAGCACAAAGCATAGGTTTGTACAGAGAAGCCATGGAAATAGCCATCAGGGTCATTCAGAAATGACCTAAATTTCTGACTATGGTCAGTGGAGACACTTCAAAGATGTCAGAATGGGGAGAAGTAAGGTTCAGGGTAAATTAAGCTGGCTACAAAAGACCCTAATTGGCAATAAAAAAAAATGTAGCTCCATAGCTGGGTATAGAGAAAGACCTTGAAATAAAAAGACATTCATTCGTTTCTCTTACAAAAGAAAGCACATGCTACTTAGTATACTCAACCCAGACCGCTTCTCATGGATACATCTTTGACAAATTCATTCTTTATTTCAAATATATAGAAATTACATTTTTTCAAATTTAGAAATATAACCAAGCATTGATATAGCAACTTTATTTCTGGGAATGTGTCTTCTAAATCTACTGCACTTTTGGAGGTGGAGCAAGAAGTCAGAATAGAAGGCTCCACCTCCTGCAAGGACATCAAGTTAACAACTATTTTCACATAAAAAACACTTTCATAAGAGCTAAAAATCAACTGAGAACTCATAATACCTAGTTTTCACTGCATATCACTGAAAGAGACTCTGAAAAACCATTAAAAAAAAGTAAAAAATAACCCACAGGAATAGTGTGATTGCTCTTCTGAGAATATTTCAGGGCATTAGGGGAGAGAGAAAACAGTAAACGTGAGGCATTGGACCTAGTACTGCTTTCTGCCCTGCAGCAGAAAGGAAAGTCAGACCAAACTCAGCTGACACTTGCCTACAGAGGGAACATTTAAACTAGCCCTAGTCAGAAGAGGATCATTGATCTCAATGGTCTGAACTTGAGTGCCACAAAACCTCATCACCAAGGGCTACAGTGTTCTCTATCTCCAAGTAAACTTGAAAGGCAGTCTAGGTCATAAGGATTGCAATTTTTACATGAGTCCTAGAGCTGAACTAGGCCCAGAAAGCGTAGACTGCAGGGCCATGTGACATACTGAGACATCAGCTGGGGCAGCTAAGGGAGTGCTGGAATCATCCTTCCCCTAACACCAGGCTGCACAGCTTATGAGTGCAAAAGAGACCCCTCCCTTCTGCTTGAGGAGAGGAGCGGGAATTGTGGGGAGGACTTTGTCTTGCATTTAGGATACCAGCACAGTCACAGCAGGATAGGGCACTGGTCAGAGTCCTAAGGTCCCCTACTCTAGGACCTAGCTCCCAGACAACATTTCTAGACACACACTGGGCAAGAGGGAACCTGCTGCCCTGACTACCTTGAGTCCTGACAGCATTCATCACCTGCTAACTAAAGAGCACTTGGGCCCTGAATAACCAGCATCAATACTCAGGCACTACACTGAAGGCCTTTTGCTGGCTTCAGGTGAGACTCAGCACATTATCAGCTGTGGTGGCTACAGGGTAAAACTTCTGCTTAAGAGAGGCAGAGGGAAAAGTAAAGAGACATTGTCTTGTACCTTAGGTACCAGAACTCCCACAGGCGATAGACTACCAAGCAGGCTCTTGGGGTTCCCGATTCTAGGAATTGACTTTTGGACAGCATTGCTGGAACTGCCCTGGGCCAGAGGGGAGCCCACTGCCCTGAAGGATGAGTCCCAGGTCAGGCAGCATTCACCACAAGTTGACTTAAAAGACCTTGGGCTTTAAAAAGATTTTGGGCTTTAAGGGAACATCAGGGTAGTCTGCCAGTACTCCTCATGGCATAGGGTGGCAGTGGCTATGGGGTAAGGCTCCTCTGCCTTTGGAAAGGGGAGAGAAGAGTGCGAAGGACTGTGTCTTGTGGTTTGACAGCAAATCAGCCACAAACTAATAGAACACCAGATACACTTCTAAGGTTTTTGACTCTAATGCCTGACTTCCACATGTCACTTCTGGACTCATTCAGGGCCTGGGGGACCTTGCTCCCCTGAAGGAAAGGACACTGGCCTGGCTGGCTTTGCCAACTGCTGATTGTAGAGTCAGGGCCTTGAGCTAACATAGGCAGTAGCCAGCAAATGGTGATAGAAGGTCTTGGGTAAGGCACAGCACTATGCTGACTTCAAGTCAGCCCAAGCACAATTATGGCAGTGGTGGCCACATGGGGGCTTCTGTGACTCCATCTCGAGGTTTAGGTGGCTCAGATATATAGAAAGACTATATATTTAGGGAGAAAGTAAGGGAAGAGAGCAACAGTCTTTGCCTGGTCATCCAGAGAATTCTCCCAAATCTTATCCAAGACCATCAAGGCAGTACCTGTATAAGTCTGCAAGAACCACAGTGTTACTGACCTTGGGATGAACCCTAAAGCTGATACAACTTAGATTACAACATGAAAATATTTGCAAGTATCTGGAAAGCCTTCCTAAGAAAGAAAGTTACAAATAGGCCCAGGCAGTAAAGACTATAATAAATACCTAACTCTTCAATGCCCAAACACTGAAGAACATGTACTAGCATCAACATCATCCAGGAAAACAAGATCTCACCAACTTAACTAAATAAGCCAACATGGATCAATCCTGAAAAAACAGATATGTGACCTTACTGTCTGATAATTCAAAAGACATGAATTGAGGAAACTCAAAAAGTTTAAGACACCACAAAGATCGGATTCAGATTCTATCAGGTAAATTCAACAAAGCATGAGAACTTCGTGAAGCATACACAAGTATCAATAGCCAAATCGATCAAGCAGAGCAAAGGATATCAGAGATTGAAGATCAACTCAATGAAATAAAGCAAGAAGACAAAATTAGAGAAAATAGAGTGAAAAGAAATGAGCAAAGCCTCCAAGAAATATGGGACTATGTGAAAAGACCAAATCTACATTTGATTGGTATACCTGAAAGTGATGGGGAGAATGGAACCAAGTTGGAAAACACTCTTCACATATCATCCAGGAGAACTTCCCCAACCTAGCAAGGCAGGCCAACATTCAAATTCAGAAAATACGAGAACACCACAAAGATATTCCTCAAGAACAGCAATCCCAAGACACATAATAATCAGATTCACCAAGGTTGAAATGAAGGAAAAAATGTTAAGGGCAGTCAGAGAGAAAGATTGGGTTACCCACAAAGGGAAGTCCATCAGACTAACAGCAGATCTCTCAGCAGAAACCCTACAAGCCAGAAGAGAGTGGGGGCCAATATTTGACATTTTTAAGGAAAAGAATGTTCAACCCAGAATTTCATATCCAGCCAAACTATGTTTCATAAGTGAAGGAGAAATAAAATCCTTTAGAGACAAGCAAATGCTGAGAGATTCTGTCACCACCAAGCCTACCTTACAAGAGCTCCCGAAGGCAGCACTAAACATGGAAAGGAATAACCAGTACCAGCCACTGCAAAAACATACCAAACTGTAAAGATCATTACCACTATGAAGAAACTGCATCAACTAGCGGGCAAAATAACCAGGTAGCATCATAATGACAGGATCAAATTCACACATAACAATATTAGCCTTAAATGTAAACAGGCTAAATGCCCCAATTAAAAGACACAGACTGGCAAATTGAATAAAGAGTCAAGACCCATCAGTGTGCTGTATTCAGGAGACCCATCTCATGTGCAAAGACACACATTGGCTCAAAATAAAGGGATGGAGGAAGATTTGCCAAGCAAATGGAAAGCAAAAAAACAAAAACAAAAACAAAAAACAGGAGTTGCAATCCTAGTTATCCTAGTCTCTTATAAAATAGACTCTAAACCAATAAAGATCAAAATAGGCAAAGAAGGGCATTACATAATGGTAAAGAGATTGAAATAATTAAAAGGAATCAAGCAGAAATTCTGGAGATGAAAAATGCAATCGGCATGCTGACAAAAGCATCAATGTCCTTTAAGAGCAGAGTGGATCAAGCAGAAGAAAAAATTAGTGAGCTTGAAGACAGACTATTTGAAAATACACAGTCAGAGGAGACAAAAACAATAAAGAAAGATGAAGCACACCTACAGGACCTGGAAAATATCCTCAAACAGGCAAATCTAAGAGCTATTGGCCTTAAACAGTAGGTAGAGAAAAAGGGGTAGAAAGTTTACTCAAAGAGGTAAAAACAGAGAATTTCCCAAATCTAGAGAAAGACATCAATATCCAAGTACAAGAAGGTTATAGAACACCAAGCAGATTTAAGCCAAAGAAGACTACCTCAAGGCATTTAATAATCAAACTCCCAAAGGTCAAGAATAAAGAATGAATCCTAAAGGCAGTAAGAGAATATAAACAAATAACATATTAATAAAATGGAGCTCCAGTACATCTGGCAGCAGGCTTTTCAGTGAAAACACTCTAGGCCAGGAGAGAGTGGCATGACATATATAAAGTGCTGAAGAAAAAACAAACAAACAACAAAAAGAAAACTTTTACCTTAGAATGGTATATCCAGTGAATATATCCTTCAAACCAGACAAGCAAAAGCTGAGGGGTTTCATCAATACCAGATATGTCCTACAAGAAATGCTAAAGGTAGTGTTTCAACCAGAAAGAAAACAATATTAATGAACAATAATCACCTGAAGGTACAAAACTCACTGGTACTAATAAGTACACAGAAAAACACAGAAGATCACACCACTGTAACTGTGGCATGTAAGGTACTCTTATTCTAAGTAGAAAGACTAAACATAAGCCAATCAAAAATAACTACAACTTCTAAAGACATAGTCAGTACAATAAGATATAAATAGAAACAACAAAAAGTTAAAAAGCCAGGAGACAAAGTTAAGGCATAGGGTTTTTACTAGTTTTCTTTCTGCTTGTTTGTATGTCTGTTTATACAAATAGTGTTAACTTGTCATCAGGTTAAAATAATAGGTTATAAGATTGTAATTGCAAGCCTCATGGTAAACCTAAAATCAAAAAACAATAGATACACAAAAAATAGAAAACAAGAAACTAAGTCATATCACCAGAGAAAATGACCTTCACCAGAAGACACAGGAAGGAAAGAAAGAAGGAAGCTAAGACTACAAAGCAACCAGAAAACAAATAAAATGGCAGGAATAAGTCCTTACTTATCAATAATAAAAACTGAATAAAAATGAAGTAAACTCTCCAATCAAAATGCATGAACTGACTGAATTGATTAAAAAAAAAAAAAAGATCCATTGACCTGTTGCCTACAAGATACACATTTTACCTATAAAGACACATATAAACTGAACATAAAGAGATGGATAAAAGAAGATATCCCATGCCAAGGCAAACCAGAGATGAGCAGGAGTTGCTGTACCTATATCAGACAAAATAGATTTCAAGACAAGACCTACAAGAAGAGACAAATAAGGTCACTATATAATGATAAAGGGGTCAATTCAGCAATAAAATATAACAAATTTAAATATTTTTGCATCCAACATTGGAACACCCAGATATATAAAGGAAATATTATTACAGCAAAAGAGAGAGATCGGTCCCAATACAATAATAGCTGGAGACTTCGACATCCCACTTTCAGCATCATGCTGATAGTCCAGACAGGAAATCAACAAAAAGATACCAGACTTAAATTGCACTGTAGACCAAATGGATCTAATAGATTTACAGAGCATACAGATCCAAGAGCTGCAGAATACACATTCCTTTCCTCAGCACATGTATTATTCTCAAGGACAGACCATTTATTAGGTCCCCAAACATGTCTTAAGGCATTTTTAAAACATTGAAATCATATGAAACATCTCTGACCACAATGGAATAAAAGTATAAATCAATAACAAGAGGAGGCCGGGCGCGGTGGCTCAAGCCTGTAATCCCAGCACTTTGGGAGGCCGAGACGGGCGGATCACGAGGTCAGGAGATCGAGACCATCCTGGCTAACACAGTGAAACCCCGTCTCTACTAAAAATACAAAAAATAGCCGGGCAAGGTGGCGGGCGCCTGTAGTCCCAGCTACTCGGGAGGCTGAGGCAGGAGAATGGCGGGAACCCGGGAGGCGGAGCTTGCAGTGAGCTGAGATCCGGCCACTGCACTCCAGCCTGGGCGACAGAGCCAGACTCCGTCTCAAAAAAAAAAAAAAAAATAAGAGGAATTTTGGAAACTATACACATACATGAAAATTAGACAGTATGCTCCCGAATGACCAGTGGGTCAATGAAGAAATTAAGGAAATAACTGAAAAACTTCTTGAAACAAATCATAATGGAAACACGACCTACTAAAACCTATGGAATACAGTAAAACCATTACTAAGAGGAAATTTATAACTATGAATGCCTACATCAAAAAAGAGGAATAATTTCAAATAAACAATCTAATGCATCCTAAAGAACTAGAAAAGCAAGAGCAAAACAAACCCCCAATTAGAAGAAGAGAAATAATAAAGATCAGAGCAGAAATACCTGAAACTGAAATTAAGAAATCAATACACAGCATCAATGAAATAAAAAGCTGTGTTTTTAAAAAAAATTAAACAAAATTAACAAACCTTTAGCCAGACTAAGAAAAAAAGAGAGAAGATCCAAATACATAAAATCAGAAATGAAAAGATATTACAACCATTACTGCAGAAATTCAAATGATCATTAGTGGCTACTATGAGCAACTATATGCCAAAAAATTGGAAAATTTAGAAGAAATGGGCAAATGTCTATAAAAGTATCAGTTACCAAGACTGAACCAGAAAGAAATTCAAAACCTAAACAGACTAATAACAAGTACTGAGACCACAGTTATAATAAACTCTCCCAGTAAAAAATAAGAAAAGCCAAGAACTTGATATTTCACTGCTGAATTCTACCAAACATTTAAAGAAGGACTAATACCAATTCTACTCAATCTACCCCCAAAAAATAGAGGAGGAGGGAATACTTTCAAACTCATTCTATGAGGTTTGTATTACTCTGATACCAAAAACCAATGTATTACCCTGATATTAAAAAAAAATCAAAAAAAGAAAACTGCAGGCCCATATCTCTGATGAATATTGATGCATAAATTCTTAACAAAATAGCAAACCAAGCTCAACAATATATTAGAAAGATAACATTATGACAAAAGGGGATTTATCCCTGGGATACCAAGATGGTTCAATATACACAAATCAATCAGTGTAATAAGTCATATAAATAGAATGAAAGATAAAAACCATAGTATTTCAATTGATGCTGAAAAGGTATGATAAATTATAAAATCTCTTCATGATAAAAACTCTTAAAAAACTGGAGATAGAAGGAACATAGCTCAAAATAATAAAGTCATATACGACAGACCCACAGTGTCACATTGAACCAGAAAAAGCTGAAGGCCTTTCCTTTAAGATCTGGAACACAACAAGGATGCCCATTGTCACTACTGTTATTTAACATAATACTGGAAGTCGTAGCTAGAACTGCCAGATAAGAGAAAGCTATAAAGGGCATCAAAATTGGAAAGGAAGAAGCCAAATTATTTTTGTTTGCATATGGTATTATTTTATATTTGAGAAAACCTAAAGACTCCACTACAAAACTATTAGAACTGATAAACAAATTCAGTACAATTGCAGGATACAAAATCAACATACAAAAAGCAGTAGCATTTCTATATGCCAACAGAGAACAATGTGAAAAAGAAATAAAAAACTAATCTCAATTACAATAAGCACATAAAATTAAATAGCTGGAAATTAACCAAAGAAGTGAAAGATCTCTATAATGAAAAATACACAATACTGATGAAAGAAATTGAATGTGGCACCAAAAAATGGAAAAATATTCCATGTTCATGAATTAGAAGAATCAATATTGTTAAAATGTTCATGCTACCCCAAAAATGTAAAGATTCAATGCAATCCATATCAAAATACCAATGACATTCTTCACAGAAATAAGGAAAATTCTAAAATTTTTATGGAACCAAAAAAGCCCGAGAACAGCCCGAGGTATTCTAACCAAAAAGAACAAAACCGAAAGAATCATATTACTTGACTTCAAATTATACTACATAGCTATAGTAATCAAAAAGCATGGCACTGGCATAAAAACAGACATATAGACCAATGAAACAGAATAAAGAACCCAGAAATAAATCTACACACTTATACCAAAATCATTTCTCACAAGGTGCCAAGAGCATACACTGGGGAAAAGACAGTCTCTTCAATAAGCGGTTCTGAGAAACTGTATATCCATATGCAGAAGAATGAAACTGGACCCTTATTTCTCACCATATACAAAAATCAAATCAAAATGGATTAAGGACTTAAATCTAAGACCTCAAACTATGAAACTACTTCAAGAACACATTGCAGAAAATCTCCAGGACATTTGTCTGAACAAAGATTTATTGAGCAATACCTGACAAGCACGGGGAAGCAAAGTAAAAATAGACAAATAGGATTACATCAAGTTAAAAAGCTTCTGCACAGCAAAGAATACAATCAACAAGGTAAAGAGACAACCTACAGAATGGGAGAAAATATTTGCAAACTACCCATCTGACAAGGGATTAAAAATCAGAACATATAACGAGCTCCAACAACTCTATAGGAAAAAATTGAATAATCCAATCAAAATATGGCAAAAGATTTAATAGACATTTCTTGAAAGAAGGCATACAAATGGCAAACAGGCATATGAAACAGTGCTCAACATCACTGGCCATCAGAGAAATGCAAATCCAAACAACAATGAGATATAATCTGACCCAAGTTAAAATGGCTTATATCCAAAAGACAGGCAATAACAAACGCTAGTGAGGATGTGGAGGAAAGGAAACTCTTGGACACTGTTGGTGGGAATGTAAATTATTACAACCACTATAGGGAACAGTTTGGAAGTTCCTCAACAAATTAAAAATAGAGCTACCATAAGATCCAGCAATCCTACTGCTGGGTATATACCCAAAAGAAAGGAAATCAGTATATCTAAGAGGTAACTGCTCTCCCATGTTTATTGCAGCACTACTTACAATAGCTAGGATTTGGAAGCAACCTAAGTGTCCATCAACAGATGAATGGATAAAGAAAATGTAGTACGTATCCACAATGGAGTACTATTCAGCCATAAGAAATAACAAGATCCAGTCAGACGCAACAACATGAATGGAACTGGAGAACATTATGTTAAGTGAAATAACCCAGGCACAGAAAGACAAACATCACGCGTTCTCACTTATTTGTGGGATCCAAAAATGAAAACAATTGAACTCATGGACATGGAGAGTAGAAGGATGGTTACCAAAGCCTGGGCTAAAGGTAGTTGGGTGTGGTGGTGGGGGTGGGGGGAGGTGGGGATGGTTAATAGGTACAAAAAAATAGAAAGAATCAATAAGGCCTACTATTTGATAGCACAACAGGATGACTATAGTCAATAGTAACTTGATGGTACGTTTTAACGTAACTTAAAGAGCTTTACTGGATTGTTTGTAACTCGAAGGATAAATCCTTGAGTGGACTGATATTGCATTCTCCATGACATGCTTATTTCACAATGCATGCCTGTATCAAAACATCTCATGAACCCCATTCATATATAAACCTACCATGTTCCCACATAAATGAAAAATATAAATAAATAAAAATTTTAAAAATTGATTTAATTTCACTTATGTGAAATTATATGTGTCTCTGTATACACACAAGGAATTCAATGACAGCGCTGCTTGTAATAGTCACATAATTAAATTAAAACAACAAAAAACACATTACCATTAACAAAGGGCTGGTTAAATGATTCATAATTAATCTCTTTGTTAGAATTTCAAGAATGTAAAATGAATGAGGAAGCTTTCCATGGACCCATGGACATAAGGAACTGTAATAGATATATCTAAAGAAAAAACAGGGAATAATAGACATGGCAGGCAAATCTTGTTTAGAAAAAGAGGTAGTAACAATTTGTTTATATTTTTGTAAAAAACAACAAAAAAAGATACCTACAAAACAGATAAGAGTGGTTGGTTATCTATGAAGAAGAGAGCAGAATCTAAGTGAACAAGGAAAAAACTGAGTCTCTTCTCCGTATAGTTTTAAGATTTGTATATACATATTTTCACATATTTAAACCATGTACGTATATTATATACTCAGCCATTAAATAGAGAAAGTTTCTCATGAGAAGATTGTGTTAAACAGAGACCTGAATGGTACAAGTAGTGTGGCTCCAATTCACAATTCAACATAAAACTCCAAAGGAAGAATTGAAGAGCATGTGCATCTATGCATTTTGGGGCCCACTTAATATCATTAATCCCTTTATGTCTCTGGGAGAATATATCTAACTCCTGTTTTTTTATTATCAGGCAAAATTCATTGTTCTTCTAAAGCATAACATGTTCCTAGTGGGGCTTTGACAATGACAAACTGAGATACGCTGAATGGCTTAGAGATGACTATTATCATGGACCACCCCTAATGTCCAGCTCTCCCGGTGGAAGGGAGCAGAGAAAGCATCACTAGTCACCAACCAAAGCTCAACCTGTACATGCTTGCAGTGTCAAAGGTTTTCCATTCATTGTGCTCTGGCAAAAGACACCAAATAAGGAGAGAGAAACACTGATAATAAGCAGCAGCATCAAAGATTAGGAAGTTGCCTCTTCAGTTTGCCTCTGTACACATGAACAGTACTTGAAGTTTCAGTTGCCTATCAGCAAAATAGGGCAATAACAAATAATTAATAAGTTAAATTTAAAAAATTAAAACACACCTGGGTCTGGTACAGAGTGATGATGATGAGGAGGAGGAGGAGGAAGGGATGGGGAGGAGAAGCCACTTCTCATCTCCTGATTGTGAATCTTCTGATATGGAACAATCTGAATCATCTTGATAGTGAAAGCAACAGGTCACTCTCATAAATATGTTTAGTTTATTAGCAGTAAAGGGAGTCAGAGGCACATGCATACATTCTATGAAAAAAAAAAAGTTTTTCCTAGATTAGGTCTACATTAGACTATGAGATTATGGTTCCCTCACCTATTTACAGCTATATTTTCAATTTAACTGATGCTTATTATAGATATTTATATTAATGTCCTTAGTGGAGCATCAGTCGCCTATATCTGTGTCATTTTGTAATGGACATTGTCACTTCTCCCACCGGAATTGAAGTACATTTATCATGCCCTCAAATCTGGGCTGGTCTTGTTATTTCTTTAATCAATACAGAATGTGGTGAAAGTGATTTTTGCATTCTGCAGCTTAGACCTTAAGGAGCCCTGTCTATAGGGTTTCCTCTTGTCTTTTGAACCCCTGAGATCACCCTACTGCAAATAAGCCCTATTTATTTAATCTAGTGGAAGAAAAGAAGGACAGCTGAACGGCCCCAGCTAACAGCCAGTCCCAATAGCTAGATATAAAAGTCAGGCTTCTTGGACTCTCCAGTCCCAGGTAAGCCATCAGTTGACTTCATCCACAAAAGTTATTTTTTTGATTGCTTGTTTGTTTGTTTGTTTGTTTAAAAATAAGTAAAAAACAGAGTTGACTGGGCTCTGTGGCTCGCGCCTGTAATTCCAGCACTTTGGGAGGCCGAGGTGGGCAGATTACCTGTGGTCAGGAGTTTGAGACCAGCCTGCCCAACATGGCGAAACCCTATCTCTACTAAAAATACAAAAATTAGCCTGGCATGGTGGCATGCACCTGTAATCCCAGCTACTCGGGAGGCCGAGGCAGGAGAATCACTTGAACCCAGGAGGCAAAGGTTGCAGTGAGCCGAGATCCCACCATTGCATTCCAGCCTGGGCAATGAGAGCAAAACTCCATCTCAAAAAATTAAAATAAAAAAAAATGTCTACAACATTACGATAACTATGAAATCATTTTTTGCTTAAGCCACTAAGTATCTTTTTTAATGCAGAAATAAACAACTGATATATTTTGTTTGTTTTTCTAAGATAACTATATTTATTTACATTGGCATGTTCTTCAGATGTGACCAGGAATAAATATATGACATAAAAGCCTGGTTTTCCTAGCTGGCTAACATTTCTCAAGTTCTGTGCCAGACACTACATCAAGCAACTTAATATATTTCATGTATTCATAAAAACAGCAAGAGGTGGATTGGCTTACTAACCTATTTTACAGATGAAGCAGGTAAGTCTCTCTTCCATGGTCACCCAGAAAATTACTGTTAAACCTGGCATTCAGTCTTAGACTGTCCAATTCCAGAGTTCATGCTGCTTAACCACTAAATTTTGTATTGTCTCAATAGAAAGTCTCAGGGCTTGAGAACTCTGGTACTGCTGACTACACTGAAGGGAATGTTCTGAGCTGCTGGGCTTTTCCTGATTCTATAGATATAGACTTACGAGATATTTTTGCCAGACCAAATGTTGATGTTCCCTAATTTTCTCAGGACAGCATGTGAAGTAGGTAGTGCTGTACCATTTCCCAAAGTGAGCTCCATGGGACATCTAGAATCAGAATCATAAATTCTTACCCATGTAACAATCACATGGGAAATTAGTTAAGGTGCATATTCCTTTGACTCAGGACACCAATTCAATAGGTCTGGTTGAGAATCAGCTTTTTAAATAAGCATTCCAGTTGATTCTGATTTGTGTTTTAGGGTCAAACTAAGAATTATAAATGCATGTAAAATAATTCCCCCAAAACATGGTTTCTCTCTTTCTCATTCTTTTTCCAGATAAATATGATGTAGATGATATCCACATAAACATAGGCATGTGTATAGATATAGATGTAGTGAGAATATTACTCTGAGCAAGCATAAATTATCAAAGCAAGCCACCATTTAAGCATTCTTATTTAGTCTTCAATTTGGTCATATTTTCCTTTGTAATTTTTCACCTAAAGCTTGCATGTTGAGAGACGTTCATGTTTATCACTAGACTCCTGTACATTGAAATGAGAAGAGCAGGCACTCAGATGAGGAAACTGCAACCTAACCAGGTTGACTGACTATTCTACATGGCTCATGGTTGGTGTTATGACTCTTTAAGCCTAGAGGTTTTTGTTTATACCAAAGGACAGTGCCTTAAATTGCCTTAAATGAATACAGATATCTAAATACTTCCTGAGCAATTCTTCTATTCCCAGGCTGAAGGGTATCTAAAACATCAGGACTGAAGGATTGGACAATCTCATAGGCTCCTTAGGTTTTCAGAAAAATCCCCATGTCCTCAGTACATCCTGTTGTCTGGTGTCACCAGCCAAACTTGATCCAGCCCAGCTTATAGCAGGCTGATGTACGTTTCCTCAGCATTTCTAATGGGGTTAAAAGTTCTGAGGGAAGTTCTAATTTTTCATAATTGGTGATAGTTTGGGGCCCTGAGTAGGCTGAGCTTAACTTCCTTCCTATTGAGCACTCACAGCACTGAAACTCTGGGCCAAATGGTGAAGACCTCATCGCGTGAAGCAATCTTGGTGCTCCACTAGTCCAATGCATGCGTTTATTCACAGAACATAGATTCTAGAGAAAAACAGTGTCCTGAATAAGAAGGTGTCTGTGGCTATTCAGTCAGAGCTAGAGCCAGTATGCAAGTCTTTGGAGGCACATGATAGGGTGGAAAGAACATTAGGACAGGAGTCAGACCTGACTTTGATTTATTTGTCTGCCACTTATTGGCTTTGTGACCTTGGACAAGTCCTTAGTGTCTCTGAATCTCAATTTAATTGTCTCTAAATGGGAAAATATACATAATGAGAAGTCATCTTTGAAAATAAAAGACAGCATTTTGAAGCCACTAGCTTACAGGTATAAGAAGACCAGTGAATGGACGTTCTTCTCCCCTTTCCAAAACTTCTTTGGGTTTTTCTCATCAGATATATTCTGACAACGATGGTCCTCTTATCTACCAAAATGCAGTGTCTCTTTAGATAATGTAACCTTTTTAAGGTAACAGTCTATTGTGTATAACTCTTGTTTAGAGTGGTGGCATCTTGTCTAAACACAGCCTTTAGTGCCAACTTTCTCTTTCTGCTGCCCCAAGCTCTGAGAAGGCTAGGAGCTAGAAGGGGTTTCTGTAACACTCTTAGAGAAGACATTAATCCAGAGTTCAGCCTGGGCCACAGGTTCCTGTTTCTTTCTTCAGGAGAAGTGTCCACTATACTAGAGCTGATCTAGTCCCCATTAACAGAATTCAAGATGGATTGGATTCTATAGCAAAGAGGTTTAATTAGTTGAAGACAAAGATAATGATGAGGAGGAGGATGAGGAGGAGGAGGATGATGATGATGAAAATGTTATAGTCATGACAATAGGCTTTGAGGCTGACTTTGGCGGACTATTTTCAGGGCTTTGCAGAATAGAGTACTTTTCTTTCAATCTCAAAAAAGAATGGCACATATATCGTGGCTTTATTTCAAAAGATCTGTTAATTATATCACAAATATCCTTAAAATAAATAAATATTGCCTACCATTGACAGGCATTTAGGTTGATTCCATGTCTTTTCTATTGTGAATTATCCTTAGCAAGCTAGCAGAGGAATGGAAAACCAAATACTGCATGTTCTCACTTATAAGTGGGAGCTAAATGATAAGAATACATGGACACATAGAGGGGAACAACACACATTGGAGTCTATCAGAAAATGGAGGGTGGGAGGAGAGAGAGGACCAAGAAAAATAACTAATGAGTACTAGGCTTAATACCTGGATGATGAAATAATCTGCACAACTAACCCCCATGACACAAGTTGACCTATGTAACAAACCCACACGTGTACCCCTGAACTTAGAAGTTAAAAATAAAATAAAAATAAATAAAAATTTCCTGATAGTATCAAATACCAACCTCCATCTCTTTTGACTCTCTGGAGAAATAGTTATTTGGTTATACCCTTAAAATTACACATTTCATTGTTATGAGTTTCTAGTCTCAGTCAAGTAATAATAAAAGCATTTACCTGTTAGTTTTCTCACCATCATGCAAGGGGTAGGGCTGGAAGAAATTGTGAAGCAGATATCACCTTTTATCCAATCCTTAAACAAGATTTTAAAAATCAGGGAAGGGAGATAGCAGTGTAAGCAGACAAAAAATAGTAGGGGGAAGAGTGATTTGTTTTTCCTTCCTCTCAAGCCGTTAGGGTAATATCATCTATAGCAGGTGCTTGGTCGGGGAGGGAGGCCTCCAAGTTATAGGCACAGGTTTGACATCCATCACAAAGGTAGGAATCCATACTAGTCACTTGTGCTGTTGCATTTCCATGGAGGCATATTAAGCCTCATGGATACCAGAGCGTGGTCTTGATATTTTAAATCTGAGTATGAAGTGGGAGTGCTGCAGCATTAGTCCTTGCTTCAGCTGCTTGTCTTCAGTGATATACAAGTTTCATAAATTACGTTAACTAGAAAAGGGATGAATTAGAGCTTATAATCACTTGCAGAAATCTTTCTGCTAATTTGAGATATGGATTATTTTAGGGAAAAAATATTGCTTTCAGCAACAATCCTCCCTTTTTTGATATATAGATGATAGATTATATATGATAGATTAGATAGGTAGATAATAGATAATAGATAAATAGATGCATGTGTGTGTGTGTGTGTGTGTGTGGTTATAGGAAACTATAAAGCTCATCTGTGACAGGGACTGAAGAATCTTTGAGTTATCAGCATCACCTGAATGTAAATTTTATGTGACAGACAGCATAGATAGTGAATTCATCACACTACTCCCAGCTATCAGCACACTGCCTGATTTACAGTAGCTGCTCAGTAAATATTTATGTATAAAATCAATAAATAATTTCATACTTTAATTATTTATTCTACTCTTGGGTCTTTATTTTGTGTAGGTTAGCTTTGTCCCTCCATCTCTAATGTAAACTCTGTGAGGACAGGAAAAATAGTAATCATAGCAGTTACCATTTATTAAGTGCTTACTCCTGGTAACAGGTCTTGTGGGAGGCACACATCACACACAAATAAAGTCATTTCTCTTTCTGGAAGACAAAGAAATAGGCGCATAGAGGCTCTAAGTAACTCACCATGGTCACTCAGTACGTTCCTGGCAGAGCATCCAAAGCCCACATTATTAACCACAATGGAACTGTGATACATCTCATTTTGCACACAATGCTTAGCATGACTTAAACCTTTGTGTAAACTGAGGTTGGCAGGGATGGCTTAGTTACAAATCTGACAGTAGAGAACCTGTTTTTTCTGCCATTTCCTTTTAGAGTATTTATCATGTCCTTGGAGGCTGCCCTGGCTCCCCAGCACTAAATCCCATTCCTGCCCTCCCTGCACAACAAATGGCCCATTACTGTCCTTCCACAGACCTCCATTTGCATGAAAACTTTTCTCTTCAAAATAAAACAAAACAAACAACAACAACAACAACATTTTCCTCTGACATTTATTAAGTGACTTTGGTAAGCCAAATGACATGCCAAACTGTACAGGCTGTCTCATAATTCCATCAATAAACCTAAAAGGTAGTTTGAGTTATTATCTCCACTTTAAATATATAGGGATTGAGTCTCAGAAAGGTTAAGCTAAAGTCATAGAAGTATGACCCATTTACCATATACACACATGCATATCTTATATTTACTGTTTTAAAAATTTGGGGGTTGTGTTGTATGTTTTCTCCAAATATTTTCTCTCATTTATCTTCATACCAAACTTTTAAGGAGGACACAGCGCTGAGGCTCAAAAATGTTAAGTGATACTTAGATTGTCATGACAGGCCTGGAACTAGTACTCAGTTTCTTGACTCCTTTCCAAGTACTTATTCCAAAACACAAAACATCAACCTTTCCAAGCAATACTATTGAATTTTAATAGGGCCTGTTCCTCAAATCAGCAACTCAAGGCAGAAAATGCAGACCCCATGGTAAGATAATAAGGGAGATATCTGGGGACAGAAAAAGTTTTCTTCAAGGTTTCTTCAGGTAACGACTGAAGTTACCTATTCTGTTGTGGCTGAGGTTCTACCTCTTCTTCCACCTAAGTTATTCTGATAGTAGACTGGAGTCATATCAGACTAGGAGTTGCCGTATTTTGGGGACCTAGACAGTTTAGAAATTATGACTCTTCTCTAGTGGGAAATAACATTTTGCTTCACTTTAGTTTCCTTTATCATGTGAATTTAAAACTTTTCTGTACAGAGAAATGGCTTGAAGATTTTTGCCAGATAGTCCTGCTTCTTGGTGTTAATATATATTGATTTTACTTATATTCTCTTCGTTGTATTACACAAGAAGATGTTTAACCAATGGAAAAGACATACTTGCTTCTTTGTTTTATAGACTCCTGTGAGGAGCAGCTCTAACCACCTTAGCTCCCTGCTTCAGCTGGTCCTCTTACGCTTAATGTATCCATCCATCCTGCTAAGGGAACAGTCTAAGTTTTTGGAGCAGGTTGTAAAGAAATTTGTAACAGTATCCTGTTTTAATTTTGGAAGTATCCTGTTACGCCTAACAAAATTTACAACTACCTTATATATTCTGCAGCATGTGACTGCTGTGTTCTCCCACTATGATAAGACAAAACATGTTGTTTTAAGTTTATGAGAAGCACTGACTTGATGAAAAAGTGTGGTCATTTCATTATGTTTTACTCTAGACCCCAAATAATGAGAAGTGCTACCTTTAAAACTAATTGTCTAATGCCAATGAGAGTTGATAACAGTAGACAGAGGCTGGGGCTGAACTGTTTCTCCTTATAGATCTAAGGAAATGTGGAGTCACACTGACCAATGATAATCATTTAGCCTTTATTATTCTATTTTGCTGTAACCACACTCTTTCCTACAGCTCCCCTCCATAATTATGCCTTTAATTTCCTAACACACAACAAAGCATTCTGCTTTAGATTCTATTTGCTGGAGAGGATGAGCTCTAGAATTCCCTTTATGTCTATCTCTGGAAAAATTCATTTTCTTTGAACACAGGCATGCATATACATACAGAGAGATACACAAGCATACACACATGCACACATACAAACCTTAACAAAAGTTACTTGTCACTCCTCTGATGGTCTCTGTGGCATTGGTTCCCAGAAGGAGGCTGTTGGCTTTTTTCAAATTTACAGTTTTCTTGCTTATGATATTTTCAATGAAGTTCAGAAAACAAGAAAAGACTCCTTTAGTAAACTCCTAAACTCCAAGAAGGATTAATTGCAACATGCCTTGTCTTAGTACTAAAAAAGTGAAGAAGTGATTTCAGGGTAGTTTTATATTCTTTTTTCACTTTTATTTCTGTATTTCTTCTTTATTTCCTTTTTAATGGTAGTATTTATTTTTAATAATAAATTATTCTACTAAGTGTAAGAGTAAGTACTACTATTATCTTTATTTTAGAGAACGGACAACTAAGATAAGAAAATGTTATGTAATTTACCAACTGTTGGTTGGTTGGGATCAGCAAGGCAGTTCATAGGCAGGGTGTCACATGTTGAAGTTGGAGTTAGCTAAAAACACTGATGATACGAAAGACAAAGGTAGTGTCTTCCCTCACATGTCTGACACCTCATTTGGAAGGGGTAGAACAATTGTTGGCTAGTTGGCCATCTCTCTTTCTTCATATAACATCTCCATGTGACCAGCTTGAGCTTCCTCAGAGCATGGCATTTTCAGAGTATTCGTACTTCCTATATATAAGCTATATAGAGAAACATTTTGAAAAACCAAGATGCAAGCTGAAAAATATCTTATGATTTAGGCTCGAAGTTACAAGATGCCTTTTCTGCAATATATTATTGGTCAAAAGCAAGTGACAAGCCTGGCCAAATTCCAGGTAAAGAGAATTACACACTGCATTGATACTGGAAAACATAGTTCCTCGATAGGTCCATATTGGGAGACTAGCTACTTTAAAAATATACAGGGAAAAATGTCCTTGCTTTTAATAATAATTATTTTCCTTTGGTGTTAATTTAGGTCACTATTTCTCCATAAACCTTATAAGTGAAAATAATGATATTTTCTCAATAGAGAACATAAAATACTTAAGGAAGAAGACACATTATCATCAGTGGTGAGTGTTAGAAGCATTTAGCATTTTTGCAGTGTTTTGCATAATTTGAGGGTTCTAAGAGCTTTTTCAAACACTTATTTGAATCTTAAGGGACAATGTGCATACTCCTATTTGTCATATGTATATGATTTTATTATACCATATTAGCAAAATCAGTGCTCATGAAAGTATGCAGTTGCCTGTTCCAGGGCTGTGTTTACCCATGAAGCCCTTGCCTCTCCTGCTGAGGGTACAAACTAAAGTCCTAGATAGGCTCTTTAGTGCAGAAACCCTAGAATTAGTATCTTCTATTACTAGAGTAATTTTCCCTCGGATATTCTTTGGCTCATTGAAAGGGCTTCTATTTGGGAAGCTTCTTCCCTGGGAGGCCTTTGTTTCTGGCTATATTGCCTTTGGTTTTATTTTCATAGCTTCTCAATGCTTCTGAGCACACTTAATCTTTCTTCATCAAGTATCCAAGCTCTTTTTCCCAATACTTGACCACAGGTTAATTTATCTAGAATAACAATAATAGAATCTACTTGGTGTGTATGCTGGTTTTGTGACCAATATCTGCTGTATGGTCATGCCTGTAATGTCTACTTCTTGTGTGATTGATTAGAAATAATATTGATAATATTCCTTCAGTTCTTACCATACATCAAAATTTGGCTATATAAATATACTTGCACTCTGTCATTTACTTCTTATACAATCCTACAAGGTTAGTGCTATTATTTTTCACATTTCACAGATGAGAAAGCTGAAGCTTCAAGGATGAGAAAGCTGAAGCTTCAAGGATAAAAAAGCTTTGCCTAGAGTCACACAGTCCTAAATTTGCTACTCAAAACCAGGCAATTGATTCTAAGCCTCACTTCCAGCCACTATTCCCATTCCCATTCAACTAAAATCTCTTGAAACTCAAATCTGGGGAAATAATATAATTAGTGGGATTTTTATATTTAATGTACTTTTAGAGAAATCTCTTCAAACTCAAATATTCTTAGAGAAACTCAAAGACAGAGAACTGGATAATTTTTTATTTTGCTTTTCTTTATTTATCTTATCTTTTCTTTCAGTAATGATAACTAGAGCCTCCAGTTTTGTGACCTTTTTCTATTCAGCTAATAATGTTGCATTTTCTTTTTTTTTTTTTTTGAGACGGAGTCTCGCTCTGTCACCCAGGCTGGAGTGCAGTGGCCGGATCTCAACTCACTGCAAGCTCTGCCTCCCGGGTTCACGCCATTCTCCTGCCTCAGCCTCCCGAGTAGCTGGGACTACAGGCGCCTGCCACCTCGCCCGGCTAAGTTTTTGTATTTTTAGTAGAGACGGGGTTTCACTGTGTTAGCCAGGATGGTCTCGATCTCCTGACCTCGTGATCCGCCCGTCTCGGCCTCCCAAAGTGCTGGGATTACAGGCTTGAGCCACCGCGCCCGGCCTAATGTTGCATTTTCTTTTCTTATTTGCATATGATAGGCTTCAGATATTTTTTTATTTTCATACAAATTTAAAATAAAATTTCAGTCACTGTATAGATTTCGTAATGAATAGAGATATTCCCCTTAATGAATAGAGATATTTTGAGACTTGGAAAATTCTGCAAAATTTGGCACAATTTTTTATTTTTATTTTACACAAGCAAAAGTTTGTCACAGGACATTCCAAAGTATTGTGTGTTACTCCTTCCTCTGCCCCCTCATCAATGGCCACCATGGGGTCCTTTCATTTGGCAAAGTAAATCCATTATAATATTTATAATGACCAATTGATAACTCATGATAACATATTTTTACACATTTTTAGTGGTGTTTTGATTTAATAGTAAGGCTGCGTGGAGAGAGAGAGAGTAAAATGTTTACCTTAAATAAATGTATTTTAAGTCATAATATTTGTGTTAGGCAGAGTTCTCCAAAGACGAATCTCTTTCCTAACACAAAGTTTCCTCACAGAGGAATCAATAGGAGGAGATACATTTAAATTGGCTCAGGCGATTTTGGAGGCTGCGAAGTATAGATTCAGAAGAGTCAGTGGTGTATTCCAAGACTAGTCCAAGGCTTGAGAAGCAGGAGAACTGATGGTGTAAATTGCAGTCAGAGTTTGTCTGAAATCAGGAGAAAGCAATATTCCCACTTGAAGAGAATCAGGCAGAAGGAGAATTCTTCCTTACTCAGGCTTTTATTCTAGTTAACTCTTCACAGGATTGAATGAAGCCTACCCACAGGAGGGAGGGTGATCTGCTTTATGTAGTCTACAGGTTTAAATGTTAATCTCTTCCAGCAATACCCTCACGGACACACTAGAAATGTTTAATCACATACTTGGCCATGCCATAGCCCAGTCAAGTCAACATATAAAATTAACTATCACAATATTTTCAGTCAAATTATTATCATTTATTATGCCTTTACTTATACCAGTACTTAATCCTCACCTTACCTTACCGAGGATGTTGATCCCTATTTCACACGAAAAATATAAAAAATAAAACACAGAAACACAGCTGGGGATGGTGACTCACACCTGAAATCCCAGCACTTGGAAGGCTGAGGAAAGAGAGGCTTGCTTGAGCCTAGGAGTTCAAGACCAACCTGAGAAACAGGGAAATCTCATCTCTACATAAAACATTTTTTAATTGAAAATTTTAAAAACACACAAAGACACTGCAGCTCAGAGGCTAATTAGCTTGTCCTACATGATAGAGCTGGTAAAGAGAGCAAAACGACTATCTCAGCCTATCCATCCTGCTCTAAGATAGAACATCTTGTTATAGGGGACAATTGACTGATACTAAGATGTAAGTCCACATAAGATTGATAGAAAGTTAACTGTGATTCCCTCAGCATTCACAAAGCAATAATGTTTCCTTCCTATTTAAGGTGGTCATTTACCTGACTATTAAGTAGAAAGGTATTTCCTGAACCTTGACTTCTGCTGAGGAAGGAAGTCTCTGTCAGTCACTCAAAGAGTCTTCAGAATCTCAGAAAGGAGGGACACAGAGTGCCCTATATGAAGACAGAGGGGAATCCTTTTATTTAGTACAAAGTACTGTGCTAGGAACTTTCAGTCAAATTTATTTCACAAAAACCACAATCTCTTTTATTTTTATCGGAGTTGATGTGTCAATACTGTTTACTAGAGGTATGGAAAACAATCCCTTGTTTATACAGCCCAGTTTGCTAAAATACTGTCATTCAATGAGTTCGCATGACCTTAATTGCACAACAGAGGGTGTCAGAGGAAGCTATGCTGGACCTGACCACGTTAGAGCTCTTCAGGATTGCCAGATAGGAGCTGCCAACTCTGGGAACAAACATCTCTGCCTTGTTTCTTGGATGACAGTTTTTAAACCAACTCTTAGTAATTTCTAAAAGCATGCTTTGTAGCTGTCAGAATGAGTGTCCCCTTGCCCTGGAGATGTGCAGTCACATAATTCTGGGTTCCTTTATTCTCACCCCAACAGAAAAGTAAGGTGGAAGAAGAGCACAGTGTACCTGAACAGTTGGCAAGGTACCCCCAAGGTTCCTGTCACTTGGCTGTTTTAGAAGATGGGTGCCTCAAAGAGAAACAGAAACTGCTAATGTCATCCCACTCATTTCTAATTGGAATGGTGGGGACCAAACAGCTATGAGGGCTTCCAGTATAAAATGGCACAGGAGGGATAATATGTCACCTTCAGTGCCACTGTGACTCAGAACTTCAGGCTGCCACTGTGTAAGCACTGAGTCAAATTTAATATGCCTTTCCCTGACAGATTTAATGTCCATCAGGACCTGGGGAAAGAGCACATGACAAGCCTGAAGATGAACTGTGTTCTCAGAGAAATCAGTGAGAAAAATTCAGCAGAGGAGTATTTAACAGGTTGAAACACATACATTTATCAGCAGACTGTACTCTCTATGTACGTGAAATTAGGAAAGGCTTTTTAGATGCAATTTTGAATTATGTACTCTGCAATATAGATACATCAACTGTTGTTTGTTTGTTAGCTGATCATTTGAAAGACAAGGATGGATTATATTTCCTGTCAGTCTGCTTCTGATTCAGTAGTTAGGATGATATATTGTCAGGCATCGCGTTAACAAATGAGTTGTAAGAGTAAGTGCAAACCATTTCTCATAATGCCCATCGAGATATAATTGGTCCTATTAACAACATTCTGAATTGAATTGATTTTTTCTTTAACATAATATATTTAACGTACTTCCCCCCCTTCTGACTATACTATGAGTTTTTAAATAATTACTAAGAAAAATCTATATTAATTTCACTTTATTATATATGTATTTAAGTTGCAATATTGACAGAATTAAACTTGGACATAAATCATCCAACCTAAAAATTATCTGCATTGTCTAATGTCATCCTCACAAAAGTCCTATGAGTTAGTTAATAATCTTTATTTTACAGATAAAATTAATTTTTGGAATTAATAAATACACATAGGAAAGCACAGCTAAAAAGTGGTCAAAATGGAATGCAAACTAACTTGAATCTGACTGTGAAGCCTATATATTTATGTACCATAATACACTTGTTAGTGACTAGGGAAGGCTTTTATCATCCAATTCTGATTGCATTTTCTAGCCAAATATCTCCCTGTTTCTCCAGTTGTTACAAATATCTAAGACTCCTTTCCTCTTTTAGATTGTAAGCTTCTTATATGCAGAAACCACATATATGAGTTTTGCATAACATTAGACTAGTTGAAATATGAATCCAGCTCTCAAATTCTATATGGTTTCCTTCTGCTTAACTTAAGATTGACCTTTCAAAAATTTGAAACAAAAAATAATTGGAGTTATTTTTCTGATCAACTGGCAATGACGGGAACCATTGTCTTTATAACGTGTTTATTATGAAACAACTGCCACTGTTAGAAGCATAATATGTGATCATATAGCCACTGAATTTTCTGGTAACTTGCATCACTTACGGCACTCTCATAAGCAAAAAGATCGCTGTGCACTGACATCTCAACATTCCACTTACCCCACCCTGCTTCACCGCTAAAGAACACTGGATAGTGAGAAAGCCTGGCATCTGACATTTATAAATACAAAACGCCTCACCTATTGCATTGCCTTTATTAAAAGCAGACTCTACCAGAGCTCTCTATCATTATTGGCCAGCAAAACAATGGAGTACCCATTATTCTTTCTGATTACTCCACACTCCTTCCCAAGAAAGTGAGCTGAATAATACTCAGTTCAAACTGTTCCATATACAAAATAGAGCAAATAAGAATGATTTGGGGCCCCAGTTTGAATGTTCAACTCTGGTCTGTCCCATATATTCTGTGTGTAGGAAGAGGCCTTTCCCCAGAATCTTATCCTTGGGGTCTCTTTCTTTGCTGCTGACATACAAGGAAGAAGCATCTGGAACTGCAGACACAAGAACCATGGGTAGCTCTGCTGATTAAAAACAGTTGCTTGACCTTAGGCAGATTGCTTAGCATTCTCGCCTCAATTTCTTCAGTTGCAAACGGGATTGATAAGGTTCATTCTATACTATCCCATAGAGGCTTGAACAGATCTTATTCATTTATAATGGTGGTTTAATACTATATCTGGTCACTAAGAGTGACTGATACTAAAAACAAACAAACAAAATATTCTCCCTTAGTCCACTATGATAAATCTTGACTTTTCTAGAGGATCTTTAAAAACAAAATATACAAAACAAAATAACAAATGAAACCTACTGCTTTGCTCTGGTGCCTTATGACATACCATGAAATCTGGATTTACTCTTCCCATATGTGTGCTTTATCTGTTTGTGATCCAGTCAGACATTTCTTACCCTGCTCCATCTCCCTGTTTACACGTAACAATCTGAATTCCAACAGAAGCTTTCAATGAGATCATAGACACCAAATATCACAAAAAAGATAGCTGTCGTTTTTGACTGTAATAACTGTTACAAAAAGAAACTCAGGTCCTCTGGCACAGGTTCCTCAGAGCCCCATTAACCTGTGGTGTTAGAATAAGTATTAGAGGACTACATTACAATGGGTGAGACTGTGAGCTTTTGAATCGGACAGATCTGGCCTTAAATTCTAGCACTGACAATAAATAGCCATTTGGTCTTTGGGAAATCACTTTTCCATTCTGAGACTCAGTATCTTCAACCCTAAGTTCAAAAATCACAGAGATGGTGATACTTTCCAATTCATAATCATCATAAAACTAAGTGAGACATATACTTATCCCATGGCCTTGGGCAAAAAGACCTCCAGAATTTCAGCTATTAGCATACCATCACTGCTATCATTAGGAATAATAATGTTGATCTAACGTGGTTAAAATCTTTGTTCATCCAGAATACCCAGTTAGTCCCCATGCTTTAGCTAGCCCTGTAGAATCCATGCCGTACTTTCTCCCAGAATGCTGGGATGAAGTGGAGATTTCTGTAGGCCTTTGTGAAGGCCAAAATCCACTCTGCCGAGATCTACCTTCCTCAGTTAGTCAGGCTGAGAGCAGTGGATTGTTAATTGAATTAGATTAGAGCATGGATCATGAAAGCCAAGTCTGCTTGTCTGCTAACTCAGGATGCCAGTAGCTGCAGACACAGCAACCTGGCTGGCTGATCTCTGGCTCCAGGAGGCATATCTTGTTTTCTTCAAAAAGGAGGTCATTCATAATTGATAAGAACTGAGAACATCTCCATCATATACCACCATAATTTAATAAAATATCTTGTTAACTAAAACATTGGAATCTGACATAGCTATTGATTTTGTCTTTCATTTGGGAGCTAGCTAATTTCCTATGGCCAGGGCTGGGAGTGGAAGTGAATCACGCTGACAAATTAAGATGTACACCTAAGCACAAATGATCCTGGGCCATCTGAAGCCGGATGCCTCAATTAGTCAGAGCAGCTGGACACTGACATTGTAAGTACAACAAACTAAGAAAACAGACTCTGTAAAACCTCCACAAAGGGGAAACTCTGCAGCCCACAGGGCCTGTGGCTCACTGCTGAAACCCACATTTTCCCATCCTCTGATAAAATTAATGTGTATCATTGTCCATTAAAAAGGAGGGGAAGTCTACTTACCTCCTTTTGGGTCTTTGAAAAAATCTCTGACAGTTCTGAGGGGAAGCAGCAGGTTATCTCAAGTGGCATTTAGCCAAGCAACCTGGGATAAGGCTCTTATGAACGCTCCAAGGCCCTCGATGCCATCTAAGCCTTGGTAGAGAACCTTCTGAGGAATACTGTAGGCAGAGTTCTCCTGGATGCTCCTGATGACTTCCATGTGGAGAGCTATTTAAATAAATTATTTTCGGCCTCCTTGAGGAGTGTATCAGATACTAGTGATGCAGGATTTTTGCTCCTTAACTCCGCTAGACCAGGAAGAATTAGGCACACAGGCATCAAAGAATGAGTGGAGTAGAATTTATTAAGTGAAAGGAAAGCTCTCAGCAAACAGAGGGAATGCAGTGGGGTGGTTCTTCTGCCTGAAGACAGGAAAGTTCCCCAATATGGTGAGGCTGGGATTTTTGATGGGCTCAGAATAGGGAGTGTGTGGTGATTGGTTTGTGAGTATGCAAAAATGGTCAAAGCAAAGACACCATTCAAACGTGGGCATGACAGTGTAGAAAACCAATTAGGAAATGGTAGATATATGTAAAACAGGTGAAGTATGGGGATCAATCAGAGGACAGCATGCCAAACAGGAAGGTGGGTTCTCAATTTGATCTGAGGATTTATCCTGGACTGCTTCCAGCTTGAAAGTTTGGTCTCACTGGGGACCTGCCCCTATCTGCCTAGGCATTTGTCTGCCTCCTGTCTCTATCATTTTCCCTGCTGAAGAGGTACATCTAACTGCTGCTGGAATAGGGATGAAGACTGATCTTAACTGCTTCCTGCTGACAAGAGGGCACTGTTTTGGGAAAACAGCTGTCAGATAGGCAGGCCTATCTCAGGGTCCCCAGTAAAAGGGAGCCATCATCCAAGGTTCCAGTTACATGACCATTTGGAGTTTGATGGCCCATCCCTTTTGTTTCTTCAGAGCTGCAGTTGGAGATCACTGTTGGTTCACAGGAATAAGCAGGGTTAGCCTAAAATGTAGGTTAAAACTTAAAAACAACTGATGAGATTAGAATTTAATGACAAGTGTATGATAAGTTTTGAAACATAATCTTTCTTTCTCCAGTCCTCATTTTTTTCACAAAAACAAATAATGATAGGATAAATTGTCTGCAAAATAAACTTTAGTCTTACACTTGGCCTGATTATTTGCATAAATTGCAGCAAGAATATATTTTTCATATAGGCTTTTACATTGGCTTTGGTGGAACTCTGTTCCACAAGGAATCTCAGAGAGACCATTTAAAGCTAAGCCCAGCCATGAGTTTGCACCCTCGAATACCTATGAGTCGGATTAATTTCTCTCTTCTTCAGGTCCCAAGAACATGGGGCTCCTGAACTTGTCAGAAAGTGACATTCTTTTACTCACCACAGGTTAGGAACCCTGTATGGGGACCGTGTAGACAAGGTATGAGGCCAGTTTTCCTAAGGGGGCTTTATTAACTCTCTAAGTCAAGCTTGATTACTTAAAGGGAAACATATCCTTCTAGTCAAAGCCTTGATAAAACAGTTTATCCAATTGTCTCCTGTTGCAAAAGAAAATGGATTCTTACTGCACTGATGCAAAAAAACTATATTGCTATAAGTTAGGAATAATCACAGACAGTTTCCAAATTCTGGAGAAGCCAGACAGAAAGAAACAAATATGCTCCAAATTTTATTCACAGGAGTATACCTTACTCGATTATTAAACACTGTAAAAAACTCAAAATAAGTTTCCTTGACTCTGAAGAACAAAACAAGAATTAGCAACATTTTAAATGAACAATTTAAAAAGATTACTTCAGTTTTCTGTTAGTTCAGTCCATTCTGTTAACTCTTGTTCTGCTTGATATTCATGAACATATCAGCTCTTAATGAGTCCAGTACGTTTTTCCAAAGTCACAATCTCCAAAGTTATCAGAAACCTGCATTTGAGAGCACCTGTAAAAGTCCTATACCTTTTGAAAAGGATCAAACAAGACGATAATTGTCTGCGAATGACAAAATGTCCAGGGTAGTTACAATAAAAAACATGATTGACAAAGAAATTTGGTTATTTCTGTGGTTTACATTAACTGAAACTAGTAACCTTAATTATGATCGATAGCACATAATCGAACACTATAATTTTAGAACTCCCATACAATTTTGGAACATATATTAACATTATTCACTAAAATATAACCTGAAGAGGGTCAGGTTAATATATATTATTGTTATTTTGGCAATCCCACATGACTAAACAAGTGAAATAATTCTGTTTACCTCACTCTTACATGCTCCAGGGGCCCTCTGCAGCATCCGAAAGTTAGGGGTCAGGAAAGACAATTTTTGAAGCTGAAGTTTGATTTTTGGAGGCCTGTTAAATAAAGCACTTGATATTATGAACTAAAATTCCAGATTTCAACCAAAATAATGACTTGAAAATGTTTAGACAAGGCAAAAACCTTTACTCATTAAGACGGAAGACTTAGCTTTCCAACCAGTCTATCTCTTGTTTTCTTCTCTTTTTTTGGTAGTTTATTTGCAAGGCAAACAAAAATCTTTCCTTATCTTTTATTACTGCATGAAAATCAATGGAGAGAAAGCCAAATTTCACCTTTCATTAGTCTACTACTAATGTCAATCCAATTTTTTAAAATTAAACTTTACAGATAATTCTATCCAATCTTAACCAGTTTGTCCATGAGGTGAGATTCTCATAAACTTTTTATAACCCTTTACAATTTTTTGTTAAAGAGTAGATCCGTACCCTCATAAAACCTTGTTGTGCTTTTATTCTGATGTTCATTTTATGGCAAAACCATATAATGCGTTTCTGAAGTTAGTCAATATGTTCACACACACAATTTATTTTGTAAGACTAATTTTTACAAAACCTTCCATCATTTATTTCAAGTTTCAGCTTTATCTTACCTAATTCAAAACAATCCTTTAACAGTCTAAACTAGGTAAAAATTTACATTCCCATGCCTTATTATAATCTTTTACTAAAAGCACATTTTACTTTTACACACCTTGCATGTAAATTTATTTTCAGCAGTCTCAATTACATGTTATAATGGCAACTCTTAGCAATTTTTAACTTTAGTGTAAAACCTGGTAAGTTATTTTAATTATGTATTAGGCACAGATAAAGTCTGTCTCTTTCCAGCATATTTAAGAATGTAGTTAATTCCATATGTCACCAGGCCTTATCAAATTGTAAATCAGGCAAGTTGAACAGTTCTCAAAAGCCAAAGAAACAGTTTATATCCTTAAAACATTTAGCAAGCCAAGTATCTGACCCCCCTAATTTAGAACACATATTTACATTTTGAAGACATCTGTATTTTACCAATTATCTTTAAAAATGTTTGTATTTCTCAAACATTAAAGTCACATGAACTAAAAGGCATTACAGCTTTTATTTTTCCTTCAAAAATAGTTGATCTAAGTGCTTATTTTTCTCTAGACCAATTAACTAGAGTTCTTTTTTATAAATGCCACACACACACACCACACATGTATAAATACACAGAAAGACAGAAGAAGATCTAATAGTTGTAAGATTTTTCATCTGTCAATCTCCTAATTGGATTATTGGCTGCAGGGTGAAGCCCTTCAAGAAATAGGGCTAGGAAAGCATGTGGTTTAATAGAGCCGAATAAGCAGATATAGCTGGAAGACAAAAACAGATTTTGAGAGAGATCTATCTGTTTTTAGTTCCTCGAGTTCCATGAGGAAAACAGAAGTTTTTGTTTTCCCCAAAATTGGTTTTGTGTAGCTTCTGTTTTTCTCCAGGAGTCTCCCAGTCTATCAGAAGTTGTCTTAGGGCCTCTCATGCATGCATTAAGAGTGGCAAGACAAAATGGAGAAAAGTAATTCAGTAGACAGAGAAAAAATGTTTTCTACAAAAACAAGATCCAGGAAGAGAAAAACATAAAGATCTTTTAAATATACCAATAGCTTGGATATTCACTTTAATTAAGCTGATCACTTTTTAAGAAAATCCTTTTAAACCGCTTGTTACCTGACTTTAGTTATGTCAACTGGCCAATGTTTCTGGCTTTTGAACTTTACCAAAAGTAATGTCACAGGTGAAACCAACAAGTCTCGACTAAAGTTATGAGTTAACTATGAGTATACAAGATATTTTTAAAAGGTGATAAGTAGTTTTTACAAAATCTAGAATTTGTAAAAGTAGTTCAGAGAAAGGAATATTTTAAAAAGGAAGCTAGAAGTTGTTCATGGATAGGAAGGGAATCAGCGAATGGCAAAAGTCGCACAGATATTAACCAGAAAGCAGTCATTCCCTAAGCCGGGATTGAACCTGGGCCACCATTGTAAAAAAAATGGAGATCAAAAGAAAGTACTGCCATGATCAAGCTTCCAAGGACATAAAACAAGATGGAGACCTGCAGCAAAGTTTGTTACTGACCAGTTTGCCAAGCTGGCTTGAACAGTGGTCTTATGGGGTACTAGGCCTCCATTCCATCCTAAGATACCCCTCTTTGTGACATAACCGTACAGAAAGACCCACAGGGTGCACCAGATTGGCTACAGCTCAAGACTAGCCTCAGAAATGTTTCCCATTAATCATGACTTTACATAGGATATAAACAGTGATTTTATCATTCATTCAACAGGTGTGTTTAAGGAGAGGGAGGCCAGATGTCTGACTGGTAAGAACTTTTACTTTTTTGCCAGCATGTCACACTTCTGGATTCCCTTCCCCTGAGTTCAATTTTAAGCCAAGCAGTTTAAGATTTGGGGAAATTAACTTTTCTCAGTTTGGGGGATGCATCCAAGGGTAGTGTCCCGTGGTACAGGATACAATTATCCATCTGCGAAGAGAGGACAGATGAGGACAAAGGAGAAATAAGGCTTCCCCCTCCTCCCCACAAAGGAATCACAGTGATTCAGGAGGCATCTGAGTGAAATACAGACTGAAGATGATTGGTTACCCATCCAGAACGAGGGGAAAAGAACAAGACATCCCTAGTTTCTTTTTCTTCCCAGCCAATAACTGGGTATGTGAGGGAGAGAAAGAAGTGTCCCCATTTCTTTCTTCTGTCCTTACATCCCTGAGTCCCAGCGACCTGGGCAGGGTTCCACCTGTGGGTGCCATTGTGGCTTTCACCCATGTTAACAGAGGGGCATGGGGTGGGAATTATCCACATTTACCCATGTGCTGCCTATTGTCCCTGCTGTCAGTAATCTTTGAGTTCCCTAGACCTTACCTATGCCATGGATGCTAGCATGTTCTCTGTCCATGAAATGGGATGAGGGGGCTGATTGGCAGGTATCAGTCATGCTCACCTGCACTGTGCCTTTTGACTTCCATTGTCTTCTGCCTCTGGATCCAGTTTTCTTGCTAGGGCTTCAGTCTAAATCTTGGAATTGAGTTTGGGACAAAAATGTGCCTCAGAAGGGTTCATGGACTCATTAAGTCCCAGGTGGCCCTCCTGAAACAAGGGAGAGAAAAGGCAGTACTGTGAATTGGGGTCCTGGCTTTGCAAAATGCCTTTCAAAAGGAAAAAAAAAAAAACCTCTCATATAGAAAAGCTCCCTGTATTCACAGGGCTATGTGTTAACTCCTGACATGGTAGAGAAAAGGGGAAAAAAATAAACATCTTTAGTGCAGGGTGAGGAAGATGCCCGAAGGAACAAAAGCCTCCAATGTTTTTCAAATGGGTCCCTCCAACAGGGTAGAAAACCCATAATTGTTTGTACCTTCTTCCTGGTTCAGCCATAGGAGGAAAGACTCCATGGGCATGAGGCAGGAAGGGACAGCAAACAGGAAAAACTGGCCAGCCAGCTGCACTGGGTCGTTAGCCCCCGAAACCACCTTGTGGTCCAGATGGCAGCTGCAGCTCATTCCAGCCCCACATGGCTGTTGTATGCAGTGTGTGCATGAGGCAGAAATGGCCATGAGCCCCAGCAGGGAGGGGATGGGGTGGCAGCAGGGAGCTACCACTCACCCATCCATCTCGTGCTGCCTGAGGCCATTAAGTTAGGGGGTGGGGATGCCTTTAAAAACAGACAGAAATCGCATTGTTCTGAATTGCATATCTGATGGCTGGGCCAAAGGCTCATTCTACCTAGTAATATCTCGGCAGTTTGCAATAACATCCCCAATATCATAAAAGAAGGTAGGTGCCATAACAGCCCTGAAAGGAAGAGGGAAAATGACATTCAAAAAAACACTGGATTGGGGCCAGGCACAGTTGCTCACGTCTTTAATCCCAGCACTTTGGGAGGCTGAGGTGGGTGGATCACCTGAGGTCAGGAGTTCAAGACCAGCCTGGCCAACATGGTGAAACCTGTCTCTACTAAAACTATAAAAGTTAGCTGGGTATGGTGGCATGTGCTTGTAATCACAGTTGCTTGGGAGGCTAAGGCAGGGGAATCACTTGAACCCTGGAGGCAGAGGCTTCAGTGAGCTGGGATCACACCATTGCACTCTAGCTGGGGAGACTCTGTCACACACACACACACACACACACACACACCCCCACCCCTCTGGATTGGAATGAGGCCAACATTCCGAACCCCTGAGAGTGATAGTGGGTGGGTGGCAGTGTCTACAGCTGTGCCATTCATTCTTAATTGGCTAGCATAGACCCAGTGCTCCATCTGTTTTCAGAAAAAAGTTTGAGGACAAGAAGGCTCAAAAACAAAAGTGAAAGAGGATTTTTGTGTCCACATTTTACTGACCCTTCCTCCAATCTCCATACTACACAAAAATGATGCAGGATTTTTGCTCCTTAGCTCAGCTCAGTCCAGGTTCTTGTCTCATGACCAAGAAGAATTAGGTATGTGGATATCAAGGAGTGCATGAGTGGAGTAGCATTTATTAAGCAAAAGGAAAGCTCTCAGCAAAAAGAGGGGATGCAGGGGGGTGGTTCTCCTACCTGAAGACAGGAAAGTTCCCTAATATGACTGAGCCTGGGGATTTTATGAGCTCAGGATAGGGATTGTGTGCTGATTGGTTTGTGAGTATGCAAAAACGGTCAAAGTGAAGATACTACTCACATGTGGTGACGACAGTGTAGAAAACCAATTAGGAAAGGGTAGGTATATTTAAAGTAGGTAAAGGATGGAGATCAATTAGAGGAAAGCACACCAAATGGGAAAGCAGGTTCTCAATGCAGTCCAAGGATTTACCTGAGACAGTTTCCAACTTGAAGTTCGGGTTTCACTGGGGACCCACCCCTATCTGCCTAGGCATTTGTCTGTCTTCTGCCTCTATCACTAACGCTGCCTTAGTAAAATGTCACAAACTGGTTAGCTTAATACAGCATGCGTGTATTTTCTCCCAATCCTGGAGGCTGAAGGTCTGAAATCAATGTGTAGGTAGGGCTGAATCATTCTGAGGGTGTTGAGGAAGAACATGTTTCTTGCCTCTCTCCTGGTTTCTGCCAATAGCTTGCAATCCTGGGCATCCTTGGTTGGTGAATATATCAGTTAAACCTTTGCCTGCATTTGCACAGGCTGTTTGCCTTGTGTCTCTGCATTCTCTTTCGTATGTGTCTGTCTGACTTTCCCTTTCCTATAAGACCACTGGTCGTATTAGATTAGAGCCCAGCTAATGTTCTCAACTTAACTTGAGGATATCTGCAAAGACCCTATTTCCAAGTAAGGTTGCATTCTGAGGTACTGGGGGTTAGGACTTCAACATATCATTTTGGGAACACAAATGAACCTCAAACAAGGAGTCATTATGTGCTTGGTTCACTGACCATGCTCATTAGACTTCCTTAAGACCAAATAAAGAAAAGAGATTTTTCCCATAATAACATAATTACTTTGACAACTAGAATATAAACAAAATCCTAATTTAGGAAATAATAGTAGGCAGCAGGAGATGATAAAGTATTTCTAAAACTTTAACTCACCAATCAACTGTAACAGAATTCTCAAGGTGAGACTTTTTGATAAATAATAAAATCATAAATTTATTAGAACCACTCCAAAATTTCTTGAGTAAAGAACATTCAAATGATATCTCTATTTTTCCTCCAATCTATCTTCCTCCATCTTATTTAATCTTACTGGAGTAGTAACTGTTGAATTTTAACCTGGAAATTATTCTTATTTGTATTTACAGTGGCATGGCATAAGCTGGCATTTTTCTCTTATTTTCCAACAGGGTGATAACTATGTTTTCCTTTGTCAATCTCCTTTTATCTGTCAAATCTCCTAAAAATATCATTTCTCCCTCTGCAATTGCCAAGGTTAAATATTTATATATTTACTTATTTTCTAGCACAGTCAAACACACTTGTTCTTCACATTTTCTTCTGCCTTAACTATGTTTCTATTTCTTGTCTTTCACTAAATTGTGAGCCCTTTCAAAGTAAAACTCATGTGCTGTCTCTTTCCTTTGTCCAGCTTAGATGCTAGTGCAAATGCCAGAAAGCATGTGTATATTGAAGTGAATTTCTTTGAGATTTTTAAAAATAATACATATAACATGTCAGTGTAGAAGATTCCAGAAATTTAAAAGTCTACGAAGATTTTAAAAATTATTTCACCATAAAACCAACTTTATTCTTGGTATTTAAAAGATTTACCTGAAATAAACATGGTTCGCTGGCAAGTTCTACATACGATTTAATCCTTTTCATAATGTTAATATTATATAAGCATTTCCCCTATGGAATTACAAACACAAAATGTAACTATTTTAATGGCTGCTGTATTATTCACTACATGAATGCAATTACGTTATTGTTTCCAATATTATTTTAATATAAATTATATCATGGTGAATATCTTTGTGTATAACTTTATAAAGTTGATTCTAAAAGTTTCTCAGGGCCAGGCATGGTGGCTCATGCCTGTAATCCCAGCACTTTGGCAGGCCGAGGTGTGTGGATCACGTGAGGACAGGAATTTGAGACCAGCCTGGCCAACATGACAAAACCCTGTCTTGACTAAAAATACAAAAATTAGCTGGGCATAGTGGTGGGTGCCTGTAATCTCAGCTACTCAGGAGGCTGAGGCAGGAGAATCACTTGAACCTGGGAAGTGGAGGTTGCAGTGAGCTGAGATTGTGCAATTGTACTCCAGCCTGATCAACAAGAGCAAAACTCTGTCTCCAAAAAAAAAAAAAAAATGTTTCTCAGATTGTATTTCCACATACTTAAGGATTATTTTATAACTGATTATTGTTCTACTAAACATCGATAGTTTCTCGGTTTCTTGAACAGAATAAAAGAGTACTTTGAATATATGCATATATAAACAGTCTTTGTAATTAAACAAATACAAGAAGTTTGTACTGTGATCGAGTCTGTGGCATACAACGTTGGTCAAACTTGGCAGTATGCAAAAGCCTGGCGAGGGGTTGAGTGGACACTGAAATCCAGCCTTTGTTCCACTAGCCAAGCTGAGTATCAGTAGCTATATCAGCCCTGACACTTTCTTTATCCAACTAGTACAGACACCATCTGCTTAATAAGGCGTGTGCTTATCTGGAGAGAGTGCCTTTTTTCAGATTAGCACATTCCTATAGGCCTTTTGTGACCCTTACAGGATTCTTCATGGTCAGGCAGGTAGCACAGGGCGTGATCTGAGTCCTTTATTCCTCTGCAAATGTTGCTTTCTTGAAGAAGCAGGCATTATCCTGTCGAGCTAAGGTATGGAAACATTGGTAAACAACACTGCCTGTCTGTGGTGCTTAGGTGGCAAAAACCTCTGAAGATTTTTGAGTTGGCATCAAAGTCTTCAACAGTTTTCTGTCTAGCCTTATCACTCACTACAGCTTACCTGTGCCTTTTCCTCCTGCCACCTCATGTTCATTTGCACATCTGTGCTTATTTTTCTCACTCTGATAGAGCCCCTTCATCTGCTCCCTTCTGCCCTTATAAATCTTGCCTGTGTGTAATGGCTTAGTTCATCTCTGCTTTGAAACTTTCTCTGGTCTCTCTAATTCTTAACTATCAATGACTTCCCTCCTTTAAATTCATAACTTTTATTTTTTGAGAGTCATACGGTGAGGTTGTGATACACATCAGCTCTGGAACCATTTGGTTGAGGTTTACACTTGGTTCATCACTTGCCTGCAGAGAAACAAGTGATGATGTTTTCTAATCTATGCCTCCATTTCCTCATCAGTAAAATAAAATAGGATAATAATAGAACATTTTTGCTTAGGGCTCTAGTGAGGAGTAACATCTTAATAGTTAATTCAGTGCAGCACCTAGTACTAAGATTTTTGTGTATTGGTTAGATTTAATATTATGTTCCTTTTTTTGCAAAGTGATTGTTTAATTTTTTGAAACCAGAAATTACATCTTACATTTAAGATATAATTCTTAAGCAGATGATATCTTTGTATTAATACTAGTTAGATTAAAAAAGTATCTGGGCAGATATAGCTTCTGATGCACAGTTTAGCAGGTGAAATTATATAGAGATTCTTCCACAAGACAGATGCTAAATTAGCATTTGTTGGTTAAGGAAATACATGCACATTAACTTTTAGTGATAAGTAGTCAGTTTGAATTTGACATTCTTTCATTTTCTTTTTTTTTTTTTTTTTCCAGGCAGTCAATATTTTTAGGGCATTCACCATACAAATAAGGTCCTGTTCCTGGACTCAGAAATCCACATAAACAGGCTAATGAATATATGTGGTGAGAATAGCACTAAAAGAGAGCTAAATACACATAGGAAGATGAGGATCCCAAAGGGGAAGCATTAGCCTGCGGGATGGTTTATACAAAGTCAGAGCCAAGCTCACAGGTTCAGTAGCATTTCTGACCAGAGAGTTGTCTACCTAATTCTAAGGAGAAGGTAGACAAAAGGCAAAACTGGATAACCAAAATGTTTCTTTAATACTTGGCAACAGTTATCATCCCAGAAAGAGGAATGAGTCAGAAAAAAAAGTGGTGCTTCTTTTAGTGCAAGAGGGGTTCAGAGTTATCCAATTCACTGTAATGCTATTTTTCCTCTTGTGTATGTATAAACAAACAATAACAATCCCATTAGATATAGTTACTATGCTCAGTAGTCACTAGCCCAACAGAAGAAATGTATGAAGTTACATTTACGGCCATTTTAGCTAAGTCAACTGCTTTTATTTGTAGCCCATTTAGGAAACAGACACTGAACAAGGTATTGTGCAATTATAGGATCATATTAAAGAAAGGCAATTTAGTTGCAATTAGTATTAAAATTATTTATTTATTGAAGTGCCAGGATATGCACATTTACTTCCAGTCTGGTGTTGTTTGTGCCCCATTAAATTGTAAAATACAAGGTTATTAACCTGCAATTCTACTTGCAGTCATGTTACTAGATTGTGTTCTGTTCCCCTCTGTTTGATATAGCATCGTTGAGCTCATTTTGGTCATTTATCTGTAGCTATTTAATTCCTCTGTGGTCATCTAAAGATGCTTTTCACTGCTAATTAAGCAGATGTAACCTGTGCTAAAAGCAGTTGGCTTTCCTTGGACATCTGGTAACGATCCAAAATTGAGTCTGAACTCTTTAGTTCTCACTAGTGTTCACATTTGCCTTTTGTCATTGTGATTCAAGAAGCTCAACACATGTCTCCATGTTCTAGATAGTCAAAGTGTTGAGGGTCTTTAAAAAGAGCATCTGTCACATGATAAAGCATACCATAAGTACATTTTGAAAACTAAATTCTGAAGCTGAGATACCACTTAGCCATCTGTTTATCATTCTGGTGCATTGGTTGAAAGAGTGGATTTTTCAATGTAAAACCATCCCCACTACTGGTTGAATGACTAACAGGTAGCAGAGCAGAAGAGAAAACTGTTTATTGCGTTCCTTTCACTGATGTAGTAAAAAATATTGAGCTAGAACTATCATGTTTATGGCCTCAGTCAAAGTTCTCAGCAGCTCTGCCATGCATTTTACAGACAAATTAGATGAAGTACTGAGAGTCTATACAAAGCAATTTAGCTAGGGTTTTAACCCAGGCTTATTGGACTCCAAAGCTCTTTGGAATTTTCCACACTCCAGGGATCCCTGTAGCATCACTACATGCAGAGGTGATTCTTGATTTTACAGAAACATGGAAACTGATTATCCTGTCTCAGGATTAAGTATCTTGCCTTTATCCTCCTCCTTCCTCTTAATCATTTATTATTAACCACTTATTGATTGCCAAAGTTATCTACACAGAGGGTAATCAGGAACTGGAGGAAGACATAAAAGGTAATTACAATCAAATTTCAACCACTGGTAACTCCTGGGAAGTGTGTGTGTGTGTGTGTGTGTGTGTTCATGTATGTGTGTTTGTGTTCTGAAGATTTGTTATAGATGAAAAACTGTGCCCGCCCACAGTTAAGTGTTAAATATTTCGATTCTGTATGGCTGTCATTGCCCAGGTTGCCCATCTCTGTCTCTCTCATTTGCACAACTGGGGCAGGACCAGACTTGTTGCACATTTTTTAGTAGTTACTGAGTCTCACTATGATGTTTCCTTAGAACTGATGATATATGTTTTATTAAATGCACTCCCTGGGGAAAAATTCTGCTGTGCAGTTACTACATCAAGGGTAGCAGCAATGGGAATTGAGTAGTTGGCTAAGATTCGTCAAGATAGTGCTACACATGTTAGAAATAGAGCCTACTACCCTCTGTGAACGTTAGAAACAAATGATTCATTGCCTAATTCTGAAAATGTGTTGTTGAATTGTTTTTTAATGAAGAATACAGGGAAACTTGTTTTTGTCATTCCTTAACTCAACAGGCTGCTGCAGCAGTTTGAAGGGTACATTGTGATGGTAATGCTGTGAATATGAGGCATTAAAAGAGGAAATAAAATATCTCTTCATGTTCTAAACTCTCTTTTGCCTCACAGCACCACCTTTCAAAATTGGAGAGTATATGGGAGTACAACTGAGTCTATACAAACAACATTTACTTAGGGCTTACATGCCAAGAAAAATATATCAATAAAGACACATGATCTGTGCATTCTGGTGCCCGGGAATGAAGTCAGTTGTTTTGTAGAAATGACTAAAAAAGTATTCGTTGGTCAGTCACAGAGGGTTGGAGATGGCTAGGTAACAGCAAGGCTGATACCTCTACACAACCATAGTCATTACTGTATTTAGAACTTTATTGATGATTTATCTTCTCACCCTCATTTCAGTACTCTTCCCCTCTAGCTCTCTTTCAAAAATTAGAGAATTATACGTATTGTATGGTTGTACATCTTCTTGTCTCTCTTTTCCACTAGCTTGTGAGGAGACACTCAAGGCTGAAGCTGTGCTGTGTTTTATTTATCTCCATCTGTTGAGTGCCTAGTCTGGTACATAGTAGCAGGACATACCTACTATACCTATAAAATAAAAGGTGTGGAGCTTAGAGTCAGAGAACAGATTGACTGATAGGCCAAAACTAATGGAGATTTTGCTTCCTTATTTGAAAATTGGTGCGACGATCACCTTTTTCAAAGGCATAGTGTGAGAATTAGACATAGGTCAAGAACTTTGATTACTGAAGAGTGCTATGTATGTTAGTTACATGGTTGCACAATTAATTATTTCTTACTAAGGAAAACATCTTGCAGGCCCAAATGTGTTTATGTATTTTCTTTTACTACTACTGCTACTACCACCACACACACACACACAAACACATGTGCACGCACACACACACACTCACCAGCAAAGCATGTAGAGCTTTAAAAATGGAAGACAGAGAAATCCTACATTGGTTCTCTATTGTTTCTTCTCTCTCTCTCTCTTTTTTTTTTTTTTTTTACTTTGCTTTGTTTTACTTGCAAGAAAAATAATCAATTTCATGGAAAAGTGCCCCTATACCGTTACCCTTCCCTTCTTGTATTATCTCTGTTGCAGTTCCTAGGAGTTCTGCAGCAGTAACCAGTTGTGGTTGAGAGCCCAGAGTCTAGAACCAAATTATCTTCGAGTTCTGGCTCCATCCATTCCCGGCTATGTGGCCTTAAGTAAGTTATTTAACATTGCTTTGCAGCAATTTTTCATCCTCAACATGGATGATGTGAAAATAGCACCTACCTCATATAGGTGGTGTGGCTTGTCTATAAAACCTTTAGGACAATGACTGGCATGTAGGAAGTGCTATACATGTAGGCTATGAACGCTCTTAGCAGCAGTAGTGTCTGAGCTATTCTTCCCCTTCTGCATGAACTTTCATAGCATTATGCTGCGGGAATGAAAATACGGATTGATATATCCATCGGAGCGTCATGTACAAAACTCTGTGTGATACAACCGTGACAATTTTATCATTTATTCTTACACTAAATAAAATAGTTCTATTTGCAATAATAGCAAAACCATTATTACCATTTGCAGAATACTGAATATGGGCCAGGCATTGTGTTACTTTCTAAACCACAGATTAGTTTCTAAATATTAGTTTATAAACCATATGCAAACTTTCAAAGACAGTATTTCCATCTAATTGTACCGTGGAAGAAACCAGAGCTCAGATAAGTTTTGGTAAATTTTCTGTGGCTCCATGAAATTGTGTAGCTGGTATTCAAACTCAGGCATTTCTGACTTCAGAGCTTGTGCTTTGCCTTCCACATCAAATTTCTCATTTTAGGAAGAGTTTCTCACAGCCAAGTAATAGGCAAAAATCTCCACTGTCTTCAGGATAGTATACTAGAGAAGTTAAAACCCCAGGTTTGGGAGATGGGCCTTGATTCAAATTCTTCTCCATTATTTCCTTATAGTTCAAGAATGGACGAATACAGAACCTGTAAAAGTTTCTATTTACTCAACTCTATATGTGGCTGATGATTTTTCTTGCTCCACATTGTTCTTATAAGCATAAAATAACTGAAATAAAATGTATTTCACAAATACTATCACAAAATTAAGTGAGCACTTAACTGTTCTGAATAATAGTTATTGCTTTGAGATCTTTTTTTACGGAAGGACAGTCTCTACTTTTGCAATTAGAAATAGGTCAATGGGCTTGTAACAGAGAAAATATAGGTGACTGACATGATCAAACTGGTTGATTTTTAAATTTATGGTAAAATTCTGGCAGGTAGCACGTTTTCATTTAATGTTATTTAACTTTGTCTGGCTCTTTCAGTGGATTTCATGTCTTTTGACCATCCAATCCGTTCAGTCTCTTTTTTCCAGTGTTATTCTTCCATCTTCTTCCCTGGGAAACAGACAGCTTTTAAGATGGGAAACTAAGGGTCAGAGAGACTTGCAGTTTGACCACTACTGTGTAGTTTGTTGGTGGCAGAGTTGAATCTCAAGTGCAATTTTGCAGATTCCAAGCTACACTCATGTCATCGTGTTTCTTTTGGAGCTGTTTTCCTGCCTTTATCTTAGCAGAAGTGTTTCATGCCTGTGCACAGACCAACCATGTTGATTCTTGTTGTTTTAAATAACAGTGAATCCCTCCATTCCTGCCTCACACAGTCAGGAAACAAGTTTATATTATATGGGGAGGAAATTATTTTGCTTTTGTCCAAGGTAGCAAATAATAGTTTCTTTTATACAGTTGAGAGCCTTAGGTCCAACGAGCTTAGGAACCTTGTAACTATTGCCTTAATTCTTATAATCTCTGGAAGTTATATAAAGTATTGCATGAAAATAGTATCAAGATAACATCACAAAAATATTTATATACATTTTTGCCCCGGGAACATAGGAACACTGCTAACAAGGTAAGCCTGCTGGGAATCCTACCTGAAAATATCCTCCTGAGAAGTTAGCTTGGGCTGGTGATAAAGGCAGATCTCAATCACTGAGCCTGGGGCAACTCCTTTTCTTTACTGCTGTGTGGAATGGAGGGATCCCCTACAGAGATACTGATGTTTAATATATTTTTTCTTTGGGAAGTTTACTTAATTTTTATACATTAATTTGTTTAAACAAATATTATTACATATTCCTTAAAATAAATACAAAACGGAAAAAACATATATGTAAAATTTCACACCCTAATACTTTGACAACTTTCAAATTTTTTGTATACAATTTTCCACTTCACACCTAGCAGCATCTAACTTTCTCTCTGGCTCTTTTTATATGATGCACTTTGCATCCTAGATATTTATCAACTCTCTAGAGAACTAACTAGAGGCCAGACATTTTGCTTTGCTTTGTGGAATGCAGAATGGATTTAGACATGGTCTTAGGACTGGATAGACTTGCATTCCTTGGCTCAGGCGTGCTCTCAGACAAAAATGTACAATAAAGGACCACAGGTCAGGCATTTTAGGGCATCCATCACCCAGAGATAAGGGAGTATGGGGCAGCAATCATGTATGCTGAAATGTATGTGGAAATGAGGCCAGAAGATAGATTTGAAGATGACATTAAGGATCAGTCCTGAAAGATATTTTATGTGAAAGAAACAAACCATCCTATAGATAATATAAATGAATCTATATACTATCTGAAATTATTTAATAACAATAAAAAGTCACATTTATTTTCACACTCTTCCATGTTGACACCTGGATTAATGTTGGATTTTCCCCAGAGAGGATAGAATATTTTACTAGACATTTAAGGATATAATGATTTTGTTTGCAAGTCAAAATTGAAACTATTGACTGAGCACAGGGCAGCAAACATATTTAAGTTAGGTTAGTTGATGACAATATAGATAAAAATATTGCTTTTGACATTGTTAGTGGCATCAGGCAGGAGCGGTTGGTGACTGCAAAAAGAAAGTGAAAGACTGAGCATGGTTAATAAACAATTAAATGGTAGATATCAATGCCAGAAGTCCTCTTTGACAACATTTAAAGTGACTAACATTTCCTGTAGCCAGAGAGTAGAAAAACTGGCATACCAGGTTCCGTCCTTAATCTTAAAAGTAGCAGAGCTTCAGAAAAGTTTGAAATTTCAAACTAGCTAGGTTTTCTATACCAGGTAATGACACAGATTAGAACAAGGCAGGACCTGGAGATACAGAATGAGAACATCAGGAATGATCATGGATTTTTAAAAAAATTTTCTGATTACAATGAAACCTCTGGACTAGTAAAAATGGCTCTTTTCTCACAGGTAAAGACTAGTGTCACCCTGCTACCCTACCACTTCTGCTAGACAATAATCCAGTGACCACTCCCTTGCAAGAAAATATATCACCTTCTCACTTTCTTCCAGAATCTGATCCTACTTTTTCTCCTTACTACTAGTCCAATAATAAGGATTAAGTCACAGTGCAATATGGCCAGGAAGATGCTAGACCTCCTAAAGAATAAAGGGTGCTGTACATTGTAACTTCCAAACCTAAACATTTCTTTCCAATGTGAACCAGAAAAGCACTTATGGAAGTACTAGATTCTGAGAGTTTTTGCTGGAGGAGGGGAGGGAACTGGAAGACAAAATTGGATGAGGGATAGTTTATGATTTGCTAGCACTCATAAAAGATAACTTATTTAACACCCTGGAAAGGACCAGAAAGGATGGGACTAACACACTGCTAGGTAGGCTCATTTGTTGAAAGGGATGGTCTGCACTAAGTAAAGTAGAAAGGTTAGAATTGCAGCAGCCGATGGTAGAAGAGTGAATCAAAAGATTTAGAGGAGAATATATGTTACAGTCTATATAATAAGTAAGGCCAGAAAAACCACCAGATGGCTATATTCTTCAATAGGTCTTGGCGGACATTATGTTACCAAAGCGAGGTGGAATGGGCTGGTAAGAGAGGCACCAGTATCACCAGAAGATGTCAGTATGGAACTGGCCTCACTAATAGCGATGTGATGATAGACCTCTGAAACAATAGGAATGAAGTAGTGGCATTCAAGGGTCCAGAGAAAAGGCAGGCTGAATTATCATAATGATCAGTAAGACTAGAGTTGCGGTAAGAGGAGTCTGACCTGTAGAGATCATGAGGATGGTTAGCAGAGCTCTGTGTCTCTAAAGGAAGGAAGATTGTCAGACAACAATGGTATTTACTATTCTATACAAATAAAACAAAGGCAAATAATTAGGAGTCTGAGAGCAACTTCCCCAATAAAAAGTCATAATTCCTTGCCCAGTTTCCAGACCCAAGACAGTTTCCTGATCCTGAACCCTTTGAATGAAGGAAAGGCTAGGCCTCCAGAAATAAGATTTCACAACAGTGTGGCATGTATATAGAAATGACACTCTCAGATTTACCCTAAAGGGATACTGTGATTTACCCTGTTATCCAGACACTAGGGAGGTAGGAATATCTAAACATATGAAGAACTGTTGAATTCAGCCCAAGCTCCACATTTGTTGCTTGTACAGTGGGGTAAGAACAATTATAGTAGAAAATCCTATGATAGTCTCTTAAGGCAATTTTGCCCTCTAGTCAAAATAGAAAGTGCAAACAAAATTGAGAGTGGAGTGGCAGAAATTAGAGCCATCCTAAAAGATTCAAAAGATTCAGCAGAGGTGTTTTTCATCTTCATTTACTCCACCAGTCTGGTCCCTGTAAAATCTAGGTATATTCCAGAAAAAAATTAGTGGACTACCACAAACTCAACCAAATAGTAACCTCAATTCCATTTGCAGTGGTAAGGCAGTATCTTTGCTAGATCAGATTAACGTACACTCAGGATACATGTGTGCCTCTATTACTCCAGGGAATGCATCCTTTCCCATCCTTATCAGAAAGGACACAGATAAACTTTTCTCATTCATGTAAAAGATAACAGTAGATTAATTTATATCCTTTCCAAAGGGCTATGTAACTTCCCCTACCTTCTGTTATAATGCAGTCTAAAGAGATCTAGACCATGTGACCCTCCATAGAACATTTTACTGATACAGTGTCTTGACGACATTGTGTTATTACATTGTATGTGCCAAAAGTAGCAACATATCTGAGACTTTATTATTATACATGTGCCAGAGGGACAGGAATAAACTCTACAAAGTTTGAGGTGCATTCCATCAATGAAATATTTAGGTCAATGATTTGTGATTGGCTATGACTTTCCCTCCAAAATAAAAAACACATTATTACATCTCATATCTCTTTCAACAACGAAGGAAGCAAAACACCTTGTAGGGCTCTCCAGGTTTTAGAGGCAGTAAACATCACTCCTAAGAAAACTGCAAAAGTTCATGTACCAAGTGACCCACAAGGCTGCTGGCTTTGAGGGAAGCCCAGAGGACAGAAAGCTGTGAAGCAGGCTCAAGCTGTAGTTCAAGCAGCCCTGTCATTTGTAGCACATGATCATCCAGAGCTTATGTTACTAAATATTTCTAGGATGGATTAGATGTCACATGGAATTTATTACACGCTTCAGATGGAGACTCACAATAGAGATTCCTAGAGTCCTGGAGCGAGGCTGTGCCAACCACAGCATGAATTTGTACACTCCTCTAAAATGCATGTTACTAGGTCTTCATAATAATGGAGCATTGTGAGATGGTGGAAAGGAAGACCCAGTAGCAATTTATTGTGAGATGGAAATATCATATCCAGGATAGAACCCAATTATGTTGCACAACCAGTTTGCTCACCTTCGTGTCATCCATCAGTTGCACCAGGGCCTCTCCCTCAGCTCACACTCAGGGCTACATAAGACAGAGGTGATCTTTATGACCAACTGAGAAAGGCCAACAGTGCTTCTTTAAAATTAAAATGAACTAACACATAGAAAGTGCTTAACACAGAGATGGCAAATAGTAAAATCTCAAAAACTACTAGCCATTTATTGCTATTATTTATTGTTCTAGTCACTAAGATTGGATCTCTCTGCCCATTTAAAAAATAAATTACTTTCTTCTTACATCTTCCCTCAATTAATTGCCTTAGTTTCTTATCCTTACACTGCCAATGCAACAAGCTATAGATTGTTATTTGTGGCTGATGGGTGGCTAAGACTGAACCAAGAAGCTTCCCAGGCCGTGATATGGACCAATGCCACACATTACTCAGAGGTCTCATGCATTCCGCAGCCTCTTTCTTACTTTAATGACATGGTTTAGCTTTGATCAGATTTTACATTAATTGAAAAGCTTCCTTGCTTTCTTCATGTCTTTTTTTAAAACATGAATATACTTATTACTATTACATTTCTTTTCAAAACAATAATATCAATTTTGCATGAAAAGATGTTATCTTTAAATTCCAATCTTATCTTCTTCTTCTTATCTTGGAATGGTTGGTTTTTAATGAGGTTTTTACTTTCCATCAAGAGCCCACAGGATTCCTGTTGTGATTTGCTCAGCATTGATTGGCCCAACACGGCTTTCAGGGAACTCTTGTATTTTGTGATTGCTAATACAAAAGTAGAAAGGTTTGTTGAGAGATTTCCAGCTTTATCATTGAGTGAGAGAGCAATGTGATTAAGAAGTTGACATTGGGAAGCACTTTGTACTGTCTATACAGAAACTTTTTCAGGCCACTCGAAGTTATGGGGCTGAGAGAAGCTTCAGATACATTCTAAGACAGCTCTAGTATTTACATTTATAAACCCATTTCTGCAACAGCTTCTTCAATTCATGAGAATATGGAGCTGTGGACTCCAGTACAACTTCTATTTGTATATATCCAAAGAGGTTAGATGGATATGTTGGCTACATTGTCTGTTCATCAGAAATTCCCCCAGGAGCTGGAAAGGCCAGGAGGCTGGGAAACTATGCGCTTAAGAAAAAAAAAATTGAACACATAGAAATTGCACTTGCCACAGATCATTTTTCTCAGGATAGAATAGTCCCTAGGGTGTACTAGGTGAATGGCTCCATCAGATAATTTTGCTGAATTTCTCCTAGTCAGTGAGTAAATAATTGGCCCACTCACATATGTGCTATAGTACTGTATTTACAGACGTGGATTAACTAACTACATTCCCATTCTGAATTCCCACTGGGTTTTGTTTTGATTTTTACTTTCAGTAAACTCCTACTGTTCTTTCTGCTTTTAGTTTTGATAGGATTTGTAGTTAATTTAAAAGTCTAAAATTATGGTTTTTGGCCAAAACATTATGTGCAATCAAAAATTACAATGAACTTGAGTGAGAAATTTATTAATTTATTCATGCAACAAGTATTCATTGTGTACTTGCTGCATCTTAAGCACTATGCAAAACACAGATAATAAAACGATGTTTAACACCATATCCTGTCTTCAAGAGCTCACCATCCAGCAGTGGAAATAATTAAGCAGACATTTATAGTACAGGCAAGAGTCCTTGGGGGAAAAATACAGAGAACATGTCTAGGAGAACCTGGGAAGGATTTGGAAGGAAATAACTGTGGACATAAGTCAAGAATTATTAAGAATGAGAGAGCAAATGGAAGCAGAGGAAAATTCGAGCTAGAAGTGAGACCCACAGAAGTCACAGAGATTTTGACACAGTGGAGGAACATTAGGTAGTTCACACGGCAGGTTCATGGAGTTGATGTTCTGAATGGAGAGAGCTGAAATTTATCAGGCATGCAGGGCCAGATGATAGAGACAATGGGAGGGCCCTCTCTGCTTACGAACTAGAGAGCAGCAGTCCCCACTCCCTACACACGTGTAGCTTGTGGAAATATGTGTATTCACACAGATAACATCATCAGCTGAAAATGGCAACAAAAGTGCCCATGTTCCACCTCCCTGCCCTGTGGGGACAAATCCAGTCAGTCCATTCAAAACATTGTCCTTACAAGGAGACTCCCTACATATATTAGGGAGTTCAGAGGTTGCTGCAGCATCCGCAACAATATGTAGGAGTAAAAGCCAGAGAAATTCTGTTTTGTTTGTTTACCTCATTTTTAAATGCCAAGCAGATGTGACCTGGAGAAACAAATTGTGTATACCAAAACTGAAATTCCTAACACTTCCATGGTAATTTGGAAAAAAAAAAAAAAGTCTATTTAAAGTTCTAGGACAGGTGCTATAATAGAAAACAAAGAGTGTCAACACTTGGCAAGGATGACCATGCTCTTGAAGGCCACGCCATTTGGATTTCAAAGGTGAACACAGATGCACAATCCTTAACAGAAGCACAAAATGTGTGTAAGAGAAGAGATTTGATGCAGAATATGTATGCATTTTGTATATTTTGGGACATTAGTGGCACTTCAGTAAACCACTTAGAAAAGATGCTAAATCCTGAAAGAATCAAATCTTCCCAGAGTGTACCCAGTTAGAGGGAAATATTTATTAGGAAAAAAACTTGAAAGCCATCCCCTAATTCTAAAGAAAATCCACAGACTCATCATTTTGAGAAAGTATATATTACACATTATCAAACTTAACCTCTATTTTATGCTATTTGAAGATCAGTAAGGATCAATAAACCACTATCATGGAAGGGAAGGGGGAATCCAAGCCCCAATATTTATTCTAGTCTTATAGCCTAACACACACGGGGGGGGGGGTGGGGGGGTGGAGAGAGAGAGAGACAGAGACAGAGAGACAGAGAGAATCAGAATGTATGGAAAGCATGGAAAGCATGACTTTCCATTTGAGCTTGATTTGCACATTATAAGCCATAGAACTTTGAAAATCTAGAGCGGCTACTCTTTTCTACTCTACTTCAGTTTATATCACACAAATGTTATGACCTCCATTCTAGATCCTTAAAGGAGCTGTAGGACTACCTATGTGCTCACCCAAGGAAAATCCTCTGGATCTCTTATTTTTCCAACTCATTCTCAATCAAGTTTCCTGAAACCTAAAACCTTCCTTGGCTTTCCACCACCAGAAACATCTCTTCTCTCCTCTTCAGTAATATCTAGCTCCTTGCTAGATGGAACTAGGGCATTAATTTGTGTTCTTAAGATACTTACAAGAGGGGAGAGAAATTGTTAAGCCAATGAAGGCTCTAACCAAACCTTCAAACGTAAATTGAGTGAGATGTGGTAAATTATGAATATGGCAAATTATTGGTTGACCAGACTAATGGATTACACAATACAGAATATAGTGCAAAGAACAGCTTTTTTTGGTCCAAAGACTCACAATCAACATTTGGCTCTACCAGTCACTTAGAATTCAAATGGAAAAAGTGCCATTTATATAGCTTTAGCTGTCTTATTTATGTAGTTGTGGTATTAATCATAGCTGTCTCACAGGATTACAGTTGAGATCAAATGGAAAAATTGAAAGTACTAGGTAAATGGTGTTTATCTTTCCTATTGACACTCTGGGAATTGGTATTTAAAATTTGGTACAGTTATTTTAAAGACAAACAGGCATTTTTGTGTGTTATACTGCTTTCTTTGCATGACTTAAATTACCTCTAACCATGAAAAAATGACCTGACAAAGGGATAGAGCCAAATAACTTTTATTGTAAAAACACAGGATTGTGGTGCAATCACTGACAGAGGGTAGTAGTATCCATCATTCAAGGGAAACTGCAGTGATCAGTCTTGGAAATACAGTTGTCAGAACATGCAATATGTAATATTTTCCTGTTGTTATGCATTCAACCCTCTGTAGTGGTAAATGAATAGCTGTGTGAAAAGAGATATCAATATTATTACTACAGTAGAAATTGTAGTACTAATAGTAATAGCAGCAGCAGCAAAACCAACAATAATAGTAACAGCGGTAATAGTTTTTGAGCTCCTTCTATATGTGGGTACGTAGTAAGTACTTGATATTCATGAGCTCATTTAATCTTCAAAAACTATAATGTAGGAAATATAATTATTCTCCTTTTGTAAATTCTGTAACTGATGCTAAGGAAAGTGAAATAAATTGTGTCAATTTACACAACTGATTAATGCTTGATAATTCTGAATCCAGAACACTATGATGCCAAACCTTATGCAATTATCCAACAGATTACTACTGCCTCTTAGTAATTTACCTTAAGGAAACTGAAACAGCTCTCTTGACATAATAATAATATTACTACTAAGAAATGGAACAAACTTAATAGAGTAAAATAAACCAACATTCTGGATATTCTAAAACTTACACACTGTCATGGACTCTTAGAACTATGCAGGATTTAAAAGGTCACGCATCCCATCCATCGTTCCTACTTGATTCTGGGACATGCTTGAGATAATAGCTTTTTAAAAAAATAAAATATGAAATTTCTATTTTTTCTTTTGAATGGGCCAGTGTTGTTTTCTCTGAGTAATGATAACAGACAATGGGCCACATTACTACTGCTCCAACTTCTGGTTTCAGATGTGTCTGATGGCCCACCTCCATGATTTGTTTTTTCTTTACTCACACTTTGTAAGCCATTAACCTCCCTTCCCACTTCTTTATTTCATAAATTCATATGAGTTGCGGTTATCTCGCAATAGAAAGCATCACAAGTACAACGTGTAATCCACCTTCCAACTCTATGAATCCCCAAAGGCCATTCAGTGAATTGATGCTATAGCTGAGAACAGAACTTTTTCTTCCTTAACCTCCCAACCTCAAATTGATGACATATGCTTCCTGAATTTAACTTCTTTCACATTATTGTTTTGCTTTTAATCCTGGATAATTTACCCTTTCCTCGTTCAGATCAAGGATTATGACAAGCTTTCTCTGATGATAAAAAGCCTCAATAACGAAAACACATGCTACCCCCCGACCCACCAACTCTGCATACACATACACACACAGACAACCAAGTCCTCTGTGGAGACCTCAGGTCTGAACACGGGTTTTCATAATCAGACTCTGACCTACCAGTAATGAACCCAGATCTTGACTCTGTCTCACGAGCTACTTCAGACAAATTCTCCATTGCTGCAAAATGCCTGAGTTCTCAGCATCTTCTGCCTCTTTATGTTGAACATAATAAGAAAAACGTATTCACTGATTTATTCAGTAGTTTTCTGACATGGTGATATATACTCATTTATTTGTCCTGCAGAGACTTCCTGAAGTACTTAACCTAAGTCTGTCATTCCTGACAAAGCAATATTATATATCTTTACTGTGGAATTAAATAAGAGGATTGTTTTTTTTTAAATAGGAGAACATAAAGTTACCTGTAAACACTTACTTTTGAAGCCTCTTTTTAAACTCTTTATTGAGCTTGGAATTTTGCTGAGACCGTTTTTTTTCTTTATCTGTCTTCAGCAGATTTGATGTATTTTCATGATTAATTATAATAGCTTTATTTCATGATTCAGTACATTTATAACATTTCTTATTTATGATCATTCATCACTCAAGTGAGGAGGGCCTGCTTTTTCTTTCTAGGTTGTACTTTATTTAGCATGGAAAATAACCTGATAATTTTTCACTTTCAGATGTATCTGGTTAAGAATTTTGATTTACAAATTTCTCGGTTTTGCTGTGACATAAATGAAGATTGTTTACACACTAAATATTAGAATTTTTGTTGAGCAAAACTTTTTTCCTCGTTGACAAATATAGTTATATATGAACTTTAAACATAACATCTTATTTAACCTAATATATAACTTTTTATAAAAACTCAAAAATAATCTATGGAAACTCAAAAATATTTATTTGTTAAATTTGGCTTATGTTCCAGTACATTTCTTTCCAGTTTTTTTCTGTGTATATCTTATGTAAACATGTTAATGAAATATGCTTGAAAAGACTAAAGAAGAATGAAAGATAAACACAAGACAATTAATTTGTGTTCCATACAAATTACCAAAATTAATGATCTAAACACCAGTTATACTGAGTCTTGGGCAAACTTGGCCTATGCAAGGGGAATTGGGCTTTAGTACATCTATAAGATTCCTGAAAATTTAGTGTGTACACACATTTTCTTCTGATGTGTCTGTAGATTTATCAGATTCTCAATGGAGTCCATGATCTAAAATCTTAAGATTAACATCAAAATTTATTTATCTGTAAAATACAAGGAATTTGATTTTATTCTCTCTCAAGCCCATTTCAATTTTGGATTTCTGATCTTTCTTCCTGTGTGACAGTACATCTTGTCTGCTATTTCTTTAAAAGAATATCCATAGAAGGAACATAATCTGTACAAATCATACAACTTGATGATTCCAGAGTGGGGGAAAAGAAATGACCCAAGCTCTCCTTGTCTATTTGGGGGATACTGGATTGTAAGGTGTTACAAAGATTCTTTCTTTTCAAAGGAGTCTTAAATTATGAAAACAAGGGGGTAAGGATGAAGAATAAACACACGCAAAAATCCAGGTAGCCTACAGAGTGAATTTGGAACTCTGAATTCACTAAGCCAGAGGGCTGGGAGCAACTTTGGTTTGTCAATAGGAAAAACATCTAGGAAGAATTATGGTGAACCAGTAGTGTTAGAATCATAGAAATGAGAAAGAGTAATGAAACAAAGCACAGCAAAGTTCTCTAGAGGAAGCAGAGTGGGCTGAGGTTCCAGTTTTCACATGTGTAGGCTATAAAGTTGAATGGAAAGGCTGCTACATTTAATGGGCACATTAATAGAGTCACGGTCTCCTGCTTCTATCATTTTTCTCTACCGTACACAGAATACCTTGTCTAAAACAGAAAATTCATCCTGTTTAAAAATGAGAGCCCCTGAAATGAATTGGATAAAGTAGAAATAATTTTTTGAAAAGAATAAAGGAGGGTAATCGAAGACTTTCACAAAGAGGTCATTGCAGGTGGGCAATTGCCACACCAAATGGAGAAATAATAGATCACAAGTTACCAGTCAAGAACACAAATGTATTCACGAAGTATTCATCCAAATGCAGATTCCTCTTATCTGCAGTAAGAAGAGGAGCACATGTTTCCACTGTAATCTGTCTTCCTCATAGAAGAAAGTATACCTATAAAGCAAGAGCCATTCTCAGCATGAGCATATGGAATATTAAGACTTAGGGCCCCTGAATGCTTTGTTCAGATTTCTGCCACTTTTGAGTAAATAATTAAAGGTCATTAAGACAGAATCAGATTGGTATGAAACAGATTGAAAATAGAAGGACAAATTTGAAGTCCACACAGATTCTTCATAGGCAAGATTAGGATAGTAACTCAATGGGGCTTGCACAAGTTTAATGAGATGATAGGCATGGTGAAACTTCATAAAACTCTTTACAAATGTTTAATCTCATATTTACCCAAAAATAAACAGTTCATTCCTGAGATTTGCAAGGTGCAGATACCATTTAGAGGCTAAATTTGCAGTAAGTACGTAGATCTGTGCTCAAAAGAGATGCAGTGATGCACAGTGATCCTCTCTTCCTCGGCCATTCATCCAAAAAATAGCTCAAAGCAGTCAAGCCTCCAGCTCCCCCTATATGGCCCACCAGAAAACTTCTAGGGCATGACCCTTGCCCAGTGTAGGGTTTCTTTCACTACTGTTCCTTTTGTATTTTGTCTGGGTCAAAGAAACTGAGAGCAGGTGGGAGGAAACCATGGTTCCTGAGTTGTACCAGTGGCTGCCAGAGCTTGGCTGTGTAACAACTGTCCACCTTTATGATCTACTATCTTGTATGAGGAAAGAAGTAGCTTATTTAGGGAATAAATCACTAATGTCAAAATAAATGAGACCTTCTCTCTTTCCATATCTTTGCAGCAGAATGTGGTGGAAAGTATTCAGGCCCTGAAGGTAAGATGTCTGGCTTATAGGCTAGTCCTACTACTATTCTTGTTGTTAATTCTCCTAAGTCATTAGACTTCTCTGTCTGTTTCCAAAAGTACAAAATATTATTTAAAATGTGTAGTTTCCAGAAATCGGTAATACTGTTTTGGAAAAACCACCTCTTTCCATTTCTTCTTTTAGGAGACCTTCGTTGATACGATTCTGCCAAATTCCTCCTTAAGTAAGAATCATAGAAGGTGATTTTGCAGAAAAGGCAAATTCTTGCCTTTTAATGTGATGTGAATCAAAGAACAAGAACTCTAACAGAGAAATGTTAAGTTTAAACCCAGCTCCATTACTTACATGTTAGGTGATCTTGAAAGATTTTTGTTTAGTTCTATCCATCTGTTTCTGAGAAACTAAGAGTGTCTGTTTGATCACCTATGTGATGGACTCCTCTATCTCTTTACAGTGTTACATTCACCTACAAAAGTGGATTCATTGGGCATTAATTGTATAAATGCACAGGCTTCTTGATTTAGTTTCTTAGTCCATTCTCTGGATTTTTGAGATGAACAAATAATAGAAAATCAGTGGTATATATAGATTTTAAAGAAAACTTACAACATTTGTATATTTATGTAAAGAAAGGAGAAATTTCATTGTAGGTTTGATTTCTTTTGGGATTTAGAGAAAAATCAAATGAGTTCTGAAATGAGTGAGTAGGCAATAGGAAAGCTAAAAGAGAAGCTAGCAATGGAGGTCTGCTTTCTTCTTTCTTCAGATTCATGTAAACCTAGGCCAAACATGTAACCACACTGGGCCTTAAGTTCCTCCCTCATAAAATAATATAGGCCAATGTAAGGCCTTTTCCAGCTTTGGCAAGTTATAAATGTATAATCCTAAAACTTCATTTCTAAATATTTAGTGTGGTTTATAGTTTACCCTTTAAAGAAGGTTCAGATTGGAGGTTAAATCCAATGGGCAGCATGAATTACTGATCATAGATCCAGATTCATTTCTCTTGCATCACTGAAATAAAACCCGGCGAGTGGCCACCTCCAAAGGGCTGTGCTGAATGGATCACTGGAGGAGCACCTGATATCTCAGCAACCAGCCAATGTTCTTCCCACTGGCCTTCTCCCAGGGCAGTGCTTATTTGTGGTTTTCTCTCAGTTGCAGTTAGTCATTTGGAAACTCACTGTAATCCTAGTGACTAGGAAGAATGAGCAAAAAATAAAAAATAAAGCAAAACATAAAAAAGTCTCTACCCCAGATCATCAGAGTGAATTCAACCTGTAGCATAACCAATTCTTTAGGATACTGGCTCAAAATTTGCAAGGAGTAAGAAGGAAGACTTTTAACATGTAAACACTTTTTTCCCTATTTTTTTGGTGGGGGTTGGCGAGGCAGTCCTTGCCCAGGTGGCAAAAGAATCACTTTTCTTCCATACAGAAGAGCTGGGAGGATGGGTAATGCAGGGATGAGATATCTGCCCTGTCTAGGGCAAATGAACATCTGAGTGCGCTACTAAGATGGGTCATGGCAACCTTGCTTTTACTACCAGCCTGTTTGCATGGGACACCATGTGCAGAGAGCCCATCTAGCAGGAGAGAATGGATTTAACATGCAAACAGGTGCTGGGTAACTTATAGCCAAGAAACAAGGAAACATTTTTAGCTGGATAAATGGATGAAAAGGCCGTATAATAAAGGGTCAGTTCTCGTGTCATCATTCGAGCACCTGTACCACTCTGGGTCTGAACTATTAAGATAATAAGCTAACTAGAATTGAATTTCTGTCACTTGAAACAAACACATAGAAAAGAATCCTAAAACAGCCACACTTAATAATAAGTCATGTTCTAGAATACTACTCAAAATGCAAATATATTCAGCCCTTTTACTGGCCAAAATTGCCTTATATTCTCCCTCACTTTGAGAAAAGTTTAGACAGATTTCTTCTTGACTACAGGCCGCTGACCTCCCTTGTCTTAGAGTGTTTACATAAGAAAACTTATAAATTATTTATTTGCCCTTTTGAAATGTAAGTCTTCTATAAGCCAGGAATGTCTTTCTCAGTACCTGGGAGCCATCCTTTGAAATGTAGTTATAAAGAAAGATAGCATCTCTATCTCCCAGTCTCTGTGAGAGGGTGGTAGCCTAACACTGATATCCACCAATGAGCAAACACAGATGGCCTAATCACATTAGCTGCTCCCCCTTAAAGCTCTCCAGGATTTTTCTGCTAGCTCACTCAGTTGCCTAAAAACCTTCACACCTTTTAAAAATGTGATTTACAAATAATAATTGTACATACTTGTACTAGGATAATTGAGTTCAATTTCTTCTACTTCTTGCAAAGGTCTTCAATTAAGTTTTTCTTGCCCATTTAGCTGGCTAGGTACTTCCCCCACCCCCCTGCCCCCACAATACTACATCATGACTTCATGGCTGGAGGAGTCAACAGAGAATTTATAGTTAGAAGACTTGGATCTTCTAATGCTTAAATCTTGGATCTTCTAACTTAGACTCTTCCCTAAATACCATAGTTAACTTCAGAGTACCATCATTTTCTTATTCATAAAATTGAACCTCAAAGATTCCTATGAAGATGATACAGGATGAGGGATGTAGAGAGCATTGTAATTCTTTTCTCTTAACTGGATATGTAATTTTATTTAATTTTTTAAAAAATTATTATACTTTGAGTTCTGGGATACATGTGCAGAATATGCAGGTTTGTTACATAGGTATACACGTGCCATGGTGGTTTGCTGGACCCATCAACCTGTCATCTACATTAGGTATTTCTCCTAATGCTATCCCTCCCATAGCACCCTATCCCCCAACAGGCCTCAGTGTGTGACGTTCCCCTCCCTGTGTCCATGTGTTCTCATTGTTCAACTCCCACTTATGAGTGAGAACATGTGGTGTTTGGTTTTCTGTTCTTGAGTTAGTTTGCTGAGAATGATGGTTTCCAGCTTCATCCATGTCCCTGCAAAGGACAAGAGTGCAACCTTTTTTATGGCTGCATAGTATTCCATGGTGTATATATGCCACATTTTCCTTATCCAGTCTATCACTGACAGGCATTTGGGTTGGTTCCAAGTCTTTGTTATTGTGAACAGTGCTGCAATGAACATACGTGTGCATGTGTCTTTATAATAGAATGATTTATAATCCTATGGGTGATATACCCAGTAATGGGATTGCTGGGTCAAATGGTATTTCTCGTTCTAGATCCTTGAGGAATTGCCACACTGTCTTCTACAATGGTTGAAATAATTTATACTCCCACCAACCATGTAAAAGTGTTTCTGTTTCTCCACATCTTCTCCAACATCTGTTCTTTCCTGACTTTTTAATGATCACCAATCTAACTGGCATGAGATGTTATCTCATTGTGGTTTTGATTTGCATTTCTCTAATGACCAGTGATGATGAGCTTTTTTTCGTATGTTTTTAGATCACATAAATATCTTCTTTTGAGAAGTATCTGTTCATATTCTTTACCCACTTTTTGATGGGGTTGTTTGTTTTTCTCCTGTAAATTTGTTTAAGTTCCTTGTAGATTTTGGATATTAGCCCTTTGTCAGATGGGGATAGATTGCAAACATTTTCTCCCATTCTGTAGGTTGCCTATTCACTCTAATGATAGCATTGTAATTCTTAAGTAAATATATACAATTAAAGGCATAAAGGAAGGATTTAATGATATGACTACCAACTAAAAACCATTCTATATCTCACAGACTGTATAAACAAAGCTTAAACAATAGATAAGTGATGGAGACATCATACAACAAACACAATGAACTACTGTAAATCAATACAACTTAAATAGAAGTTGGTTTCAAGAATATAAGTGGTCAATTCATAAAAATAGAAATGAGCAATGCAGAAGTCAAAAATTCTTAACTTCATGAGGAATCAGCATAATTGTCAATTAAATTACAAGTCATGGTCTATATTGGTATTGAAACCCATTTATGTTTTACTTAATTCTGACTTTATAACTTAGCATGTAAAACCCCCTTCCTACCTATTCACCCTCCAATGTCACTTTAAAGGTCTTGAAACCAATGCCAAAATACATGGGTAATAATTTGTTATTGTTATAACAAGAGGAGTTGCCAATGTTGAAAACAATGAAGGACAGTGGAAAGAAATGTCAGTCTCATCGAACAAAACTTAAATATTTAAAATTTGATTTTTAATATTTGCATTTCAAAGTGCCAGATCTATGATAGGTACTTTTATATATTGCTTTATTAATTATCTCAATAATAAGCAGTCTTTTGACTGCTTATTTGAATACTGTAGAGTCTTAAAGCAGAATGGTGTAAACCTTATGGGCAAATTTGAACATTTTATTTACAATTCCTTATCTACCACTCTCTCATCCTAGGCATTTAGCAATTAGCTTGAAAATAGACTGATTCTGAGTTCTTAGACATTGGCATAGACTTTCCTTTTGTTTGCTGATTTGTTTTTATTTTGGTTCAGTGTATTTTACATTTCAGGTATGTAAGGATTATCATCAAGAGTTGACTACATTCAAATAACGTATATTATATTTTACAATTTCATAAGGTAGTTTTGCCTATATGTAATTTGTATGTTTTTCACTGACTTAATCTCACTTAAAATGCAACTCCATTGTATTATTTGGCATTTAACAGGTTAGCAAATCTTTAAAAATAGAATTAAGAATTGGCCAAGTGGGGACGTGGATTTTCTCATATACTAGTGCTGAGAATGAGGCATATTTTTAGGGAATTTTGCCAATACCTATCAACATGTTAAATGTGCAAATCATTTGAACTTGATATTTCTGCTTCTATCAATTCTATTACCCTGAGCTATTTTTAAAATATGTATAAAGCCGCATGTACAAGGATGTTGAAAACAACAATGCTACAATAGCAAATTCCAGTGTTGATAAACATACCACTTAAATGTTTTAAATTTCTATATACTTCATTTTAAATAAAATAATAATTTCTTACTTTGACCTACATAGCCCTAAATGCTCTGCTTTTTTTCCTTTCTCTCCAGTGTCATATCGTTCCTCTAAATGATACGCTTACCACATCCTATCCCATGACCTTTCTCCAGAACCTTGGACATCCATAAAGTAGGATGGTTAAAAAAAAATAAAATGCTTCCAGTCTAATTCTGCAAAACAGTTAACAAGTTTGATGCAGCTCTCTATTTCAGTATAGAAAAATCTTAAATATATCATTTATAATGAATAGTGTTCTGTTTGTGTGTTTGTGTCAGTATCTATATTTCAATTCACTATTAATTATGTGATTTTATTTTGGTAATGGTCTCCTACAGACAAAATACAAAAAGACAGGTAAAACTTACCTACTTTCAAAGATACCCTCCAATTCTTCGTATTTGGAAAAAGCCAGGCTGTTTCTCTCTGCTCTTCTCCTGCAAAGTGCCCTGCTATCCTCTGAATTCTGGCCTAAAGATATTAAGAATTTTTAATAATAATAATAACAAACATTTTTAAAGTGCTTATTTTAAAGGCACAGGACTGAGTAATTAACATGAATTATCTCATTTCATCTTCACTATTTTGAGAAAGTAAAGTCATTTTATGGTGAGGATCACAGAAAATGAGACTTTTCAAAAACTATTGCTTGTAAGTGGCAAAATCAGGCTTCAAATCCTGTTTAGATGACCATAGTTTTTCTTCTGTTCCCAAAAGTTCCTGATTTGGGGGGTAAAATATAGTCATCCTAAAAAAGGAAGAGAATATTGGTATCACTTCAAGAGACTGAAATGAGGAGACAGTACTGCAGCATTTTGTAGTTTCCTAGAACAGAGTCTGGACCTAGATGGCTAACGCATGAAAATGGCTGCTTCATAGATGTGTGGCTGTCTACAGGTTATTCAATGTCTTAGACATGAAACATTGAAAGTTGGTCTACCTTTTCCAAGAGGTGTAGGAAGAGTAGGAAGGGGTACATCTGCATTGTATGGTCTGTATCTAAACATCCTTCCTACACCTGTAGGTGAGGTAGATTAGAAAAAAAGTTTTGGGGCATTTAAAATCATGAATATTATGTGAATAGAGGACTGAGAAAAGATTATTTATTGAACATTTATAATTAAAAGTAAAAATAAACTTGTCCCAGAGAGAAACCTAAAATGCTTTATTTTTTACAGAATTATTTTAAATCTGCTAGCCCATAACCAGTAGAACTAATATTGGATATGCTTTTTCTAGTAATGGAGATGAACTTTGATTCATCCACAGTTTCTAGCAGAGTCCTCTTTATGTGAAACCTGGACGGAGTTGAAGGCTGTCTGAGCAAGACAGCAAAGCTAAGCATTCCACACAGGGATCACATTCATGATACTAGCTTTATAATCATCTTTGTTTTTCCCAGAAGAAGAATTAATGGGACTCATGGACTAATAAATGTCATAAGTAAGACAACTTCCAGGAAAAGGTCTCCAACTTTGTTAGAGTTTCCTAAAAGTGTGATCAACTAAACTCATCTGACTGTTTATTCTCACAGCTGGCCCTGGTCCAGGCATTTTCCAAGCTATTCATATAAAGGGGTTCCTGGTGTTCCAGGGTATTGGAGAATATCTCAATTATTTTATCTGTGGATGGGACAGGCCAGGCCTTCCTTTGGTGTGGTGGGCTGGTTAACATATTTACAGTCGGTAATGGGTACAGACCATACCAGCCTCCTTACTTCCCATCACACACCAGCCAGATGTTCAGGGGTTTGGCATCCCCAGCTGCTCAATGACCCCTTTGTGCCATTCTGCCTATCCCCACCACCAGGTGAGAAACTGAAGGAACCCTACTGTCACCTATTCTTGTGCCTGTCTCTTTTAGAATGGCTCATAGAAATTGATTGGACATTTTTCTTTATAAATTAGCTAGTGTCTAGGACCAAATAATAAAGCAGATGTCGGGTTAAGCATAGGCAAGGCACAAAGATAAAGGCTATTTCAGTTTTATAGAATAGATGACTGACTTCTTAGCTCAGGTCACGGGAGTAGAAAGACGTGCATTTTGCAATCTCCAGGTAAAACCTAGCTAAAATTCTATCTTTTTAACATACTAGCTGTTTGACCTTAGACAACTTATTTAATCTCCTTGAACCTCAATTTCCTTCTCTTAAAACTAGGAATTATAATAACAATCTAGAAACATTGTTGGAGTATTTTCTATTTGTATTATTGGATTAAGACTGAGGTGTAGCTAAAACTAGTAAGAGCACGAGATTGGAAACAAAGAGCAGAGGTATTTGGTTTTGTTGTCATTGTCAGAATCACTGACTTACTTGGTCTTTGACACAGGCTTCAATTTCCTTGAAGATTACTCTATGTTTCTCCTGATGATCTACCTAATCCCTGTGAATATTTTACCCATTTATGTTTACAAAATATTATATCAGCAGAGGGAGAGGATTAATTCCATATCTTCAGCACAATTAAAGTGAGCTTTGCAGATCATGGCAGACAGGAGGCAGGACTGCATTGCAGCTCCGACTTGGATGGACATAGCAGCATGTAGAGGCTCGTATTGTGAATTTTCACTCCCAAATGACTGCAGGAATAAATTAGGAAACCTGAGAGGACCCCAGACCCTGTGAAGGGAGTAGATTGCTCCTGCAGGACCCGGAAGACAACCGAATTACTGTGAGTGGCCAAACTGTGGAGGTGGGAAAGGCAGATCATCTGCCGCCAAACACACACCCCAACTGGGGAAACTGAAGGCCTAGATTATGGGAGAAGATTTTGACCTTACCTGGAGCTGAGTCAGTTTAGAGAGCCAAATGAAATACAAGGGTAGAGGAAGCAGCAGGAAAAGCCCTGGGAGCTCGTTGAATCCCTGAGCAAGCCTTTTTTGCCTGACCTCACAGGGGTCCTTCAGGAGGGTGGCAAGAGGCAGTAGGCAAGGGCCACTGGGAGAAGGAAATTTCCAGCTGAACTTTGTAACAATTTGAACTGATATAGAAGCCTCCTGGCGGAACTCAGGCAAGGACGTGAATCTGGTGTGCAGACTTCACAGGCGGGGGAAGAAGAAAAGCCATATTTGCTTTTGCAGATGGGAGGCAGGTAGACTAGGGCAAGTTCTCAGCTCTGCTTGCCACTGCCTGGAAACAGACTCGGTGCTGTTGGGGTTGGGGGCATGATGGGAGTGAGACTCCCATCTTTGGATTGCATGGGAGCTGGGTGAAGCCTGTGATTGCCAGGCTTCTCCCACTTCCCTGCGAGGTTTCTCCCACTTCCCTGCCAGCCTGCATGACACAGTAGAGATAGTCATAATCCTCCTAGGAACATAACTCCATTGACCTGGGAACTTCACTTCCATCACTGACAGCAGCCGCAGCAAGATCCACCCAAAAAGAGTCTGAACTCAGACACTCCTAGCCCTGCCCCTACCCAATGGTTGTTCTCTACCCACCCTGATAACTGAAGAGGAAGGGCATATATGCTTGGGTGTTCTAGGGCACTGTCCACCATTTGTTCCTCCTCATACTACCACAGCTAATGCTCTCTTGAAACCACCACCTCCTGCTAGGAGGCCAACCAGTACAAAAACAGTGCATTAATCAACCTAAGCTAAGGACCCTCACAGAGTCCATTTCACCCCCTGCCACCTCCACTGGAGCAATTGCTGGTATCCACGGCTGAGAGACCCACAGATGGTTCACATCACAGAACTCTGTGAAGACAACCCCCATTACCAGCCCAGAGCCTGGTAGACCTGCTGGGTGGCTAGATCCAAAAGAGAGATAACAATTACTATAGCTCAGCTCTCGGGAAGTCATATCCATAGGAAAAGGGCGAGGGTACTACATCAAGGGAACACCTCGTGGGACAAAAGAATCTGAACAACAGCCTTCAGCCCTAGACCTTCTCTCTGACAGAACCTACACAAATGAGAAGGAAGCAGAAAATCAACTCTGGTAATATGACAAAACAAGGTTCTTTAACACCACCCCAAAATCACACTAGCTCACCAGCAGTGGACCCACACCAAGAAGAAATCCTGATTTACCTGAAAAAGGATTCAAGAAGTTAGTTATTAAGCACCACACCACAAAAGACTGAAGCCCAATGTAAGGAAATCCAAAAAATGACACAAGAAGTGAAGGGAGAAATACTCAAGGAAATAGATAGCATAAATAAAAAGCAATCAAAACTTCAGGAAACAATGGACACACTTATAGAAATGCAAAAAGCTCTAGAAAGTCTCAGCAATGTAATTGAACAAATAGTAGAAAGAAATTCAGAGCTTGAAGACAAAGTCTTCAAATTAACCCAATCCAATAAAGACAAGGGAAAAAAGTAAGAAAATATGAACAAAGCCTCCAAGAAATCTGGAATTATGTTAACCAAATCTAAGAATAATCCGCATTCCTGAGGAAGAGGAGAAATCTAAAAGTTTGGAAAATATATTTGGGGGAATAATCGAGGAAAACTTCCCCAACCTTGCTAGAGACCTACACATCCAAATATAAGAAGCATAAAGAACACTTGGGAAATTCATCTCAATGAGATAATCATATAGGCACATTGACATCAGGTTATCTAAAGTTAAAACGAAGGAAAGACTCTTAAGAACTGTGAGACAAAAGCACCAGGTAACCGATAAAGGAAAATCTATCAGATTAACAGTAGATTTCTCAGCAGAAACCCTACAAGCTAGAAGGGACTGGGGCTCTATCCTCAGCCTCCTCAAACTAAAAAATTATCAGCTAAAGATTTTGTATCCAGTGAAAGTAAGCTTCACATATGAAAGAAAGATAATCTTTTCCAGACAAGCAAATGCTGAGAGAACTCGCCACTACCAAGCCACCACTACAAGAACTTCTAAAAGTTAGAGATCTAAATTTTGAAACAAATCTTGGAAACACATCAAAACAGAACCTCTTTAAAACATAAATCTCACAGGACCTATGAAACAAAAATACAATTTAAAAAACAAAACAATACAGGCAACAAATTGCACGATTAATGGAATGGTACCTCACATTTCAATACTAACATTGAATGTAAATGGCCTAAATGCTCCACTTAAAAGATACAGAACTGCAAAATGGATAGGAATTCACCAACCAGCTATCGACTGCCTTCAAGAGACTCACCTAACACATAAAGACTCCCACAAACTTAAGGTAAAAGAGTGGAAAAATACATTTTATGAAAATGAACACCAAAATCGAGCAGGAGTAGCAATTCTTATATCAGACAAAACAAACTTTAAAGTAACAGCAGTTAAAAAAGACAAAGAAGGACATTATACAATGATAAAAGGCCTTGTCCAATAGAAACATATCATAATCCTAAACATATATGCACCTAACACTGGAGCTCTCAAATTTACAAAACAATTACTAATGGACCTAAGAAATCAGATAGACAGCAACAGAATAATGCAGGGGACTTCAACACTCCACTGATAGCACTAGACAGGTCATTAAGACAGAAAAGCAACAACAACAAAAAAACAATGACTTTAACCTATATGCTGGAACAAATGGAATTAACAGATATATACAGGACATTCCATCCAACAACCATAGAATATACCTTCTATACAACAGTGCATAGAACTTTCTCCAAGATAGACCACCTGATAGGCCACAAAATGAACCTCAACCAATTTAAGATAATTGAAATTATTTCAAACACTCTCTTAGACCAAAGTGGAATAAAACTGGAAATCAACTCCTAAAGGAACCTTCAAAACCATGCAAATATATGGAAATTAAATAACCTGTTCCTGAATGATCATTGGGTCAAACATGAAATTAGGATGGAAATTTAAAAATTCTTTCAACTGAATGACAACAGTGACAATACCTATCAAAACCTATGGGACACAGCAAAAGCAGTGCTAAGAAGAGAGTTTATAGCCCTAAACACCTACATCAAAAAGTCTGAAAAAGCACAAACAGACAATCTAAAGTCACACCTTAAGGAACTAGAGAAAAAAGAACAAGTCAAACCCAAACTCAGCAGAAGAAAGGAAATAACCAAGAACAGAACAGAACTAAATGAATTGGAGACAAAAAAAGAAACAAAAGATAAATGAAACAAAAAGCTAGTTCTTTGAAAAGATAAATAAAATTGATAGGCCATTAGCAAGATTAACCAAAAAAGAAGAAAGAAAATCCAAATAAGCTCAATAAGAAATGAAATGAGAGATATTACAACTGACACCACAGAAATACAAAAGATAATTCAAGGTGGCTATGAACACATTTATGTGCCCAAACTTGAAACCCTAGAAGAGATGGATCAGTTCCTGCAACTATACAACCCTTCTAGCATAAATCAGGAAGAATTAGATACCCTGAACAGACCAATAACAATCAGTGAGATTGAAATGGTAATTACAAAATTACCAATAACAACAAAAAAGTCCAGAACCAGACAGATTCACAGCACAATTCCTCCAGACATTCAAAGAAGAATTGGTACCAATCCTATTGACAGTATTCCACAAGATAGAGAAAGAGTGAACCCTCCCTAAATCATTTTATGAAGCCAGTATCACTCTAATACCAAAACCAGGAAAGCACATAACCAAAAAAGGAAAACTACAGGCCAGTATCCCTGATGCACATAGATGCTAAAATCCTTAACAAAATACTAGTGAACCAAATTCAACTACATATCAAAAAGATAATCCACCATGATCAAATGGGTTTTATATCAAGCATGCAGGGATGGTTTAATACATGCAAGTAAATAAATGTAATACACCACATAAACAGAATTAACAATAAAAATCATATGATCATCTCAATAGATGCAAAAAAAAAAAAAAAAAAAGCATTTGGCAAAATCCAGCAGCCTTTTAGGATTAAAACTCTCAGCAGAATCAGCATACAAGGGACATACCTCAATATAAAAAAATGTCATCTATGACAAACTTACAACCAACATAATACTGAATGGGGAAAAGTTGAAAGCATTTCCTCTGAGAACTGGAACAAGACAAGGATGCCCAGTCTCACCACTCCTTTTCAACGTAGTACTGGAAGTCCTAGCCAGAGCAATCAGACAAGAGAAAGAAATCAATGGCCTCCAAATACTGTTTGCTAATGATACGATCTAAAGTCTACCACAGAAAGCTCCTAGAACTGATAAAAGAATTCAACAAAGTTTCTGGATACAAAATTAATGTACATGAATTAGTAGCTCTTCTATACACCAACAGCGACGAAGCTGAGAATCAAATCAAGAACTGAATCCCTTTTACAATAGCTGCAAAAAATAAAATACTTAGGAACATATCTAACCAAGGAGAGGAAAGACCTCTACCAGGAAAACTACAAAACACTGCTGAAAGAAGTCATACGTGACACAAGAAACCAGAAACACATCCCATGCTCATGGATGGGTAGAATCAATATTGTGAAAATGACCATACTGCCAAAAACAATCTACAATTTCAACACAATTTCCATCAAAATACCACCATTATTCTTCACTGGTTAGAAAAAAAAATCTAAAATTCAAAGTGCTGGGATTACAGACATATGCCATGTCCCTAGCCAAAAATTTCATTTTGGATAGCTCATTTTTAGTGTAAAGAAAACCCTGATTTGTAAATGTACAAATGTGTATTGAGTTTGTATTCTACAACTTTACTGAATTTATTATTTCTAACAGACTTTTAATGGAGTCTTTAGTATTTTCTATATATAAGATTATGTTGTCTGCAAATGGAGACATTTAACTTCTTCCTTTCCAATTTGAATATTTTTATTTTTCTTGCCTAGTCGCTCTGACTAGGACTTCCAGAACTGTGTTATATAAAAATGGCAAAAGTAAACATCCTTGTCTTGTTCCTGTTCTTAGAGGAAAAGTGGTTGGCTTTTTCCCATTTAGTATGCTGTCAGCTTATCCTATAGGGCCTTTATTTTGTAACACTAATTTCGGCAATAGTTTTATGGATATGACACCAAAAGTACAGGCAACAAAATTTAAAAAAAAAAAAAAGTTGAACTTTATCAAACTAAAAAGTTTCTGCACAGCAAAGGAAACAAGCAACAAATTAAAATCAACCTGTGGAATGGGAAAGAATATTTACCTAATCATATATCTGATAAGGAGTTAAAATCCAAAAAATATATATAAGTGATTAACAGAACTCAATAGCAAATAATAATAATAATAATAATAGATACAAAATGGGCAAAGGACTGGAATAGACATTTTTCCAAAGAAGACATACAAATCCACAATGAGTATATGAAGAGGTGTTCAAAATCACTAATCGTTAGAGAAATACAGAGCAAAACAATAATCAATCATCACCTCACACTTATTAGGATGGCTATTATCAAAAAGACAAGCTATAACAAGTACTGGTGAGGTTGTGAAGAGAAGGGAATCTTTGTACTCTGTTAGTAGGAATGTAAATTGGTGTAGTCATTATGAAAAGCATATAGAGGTTTCTAAATATTAAACGTAAAATCATCGTATGATTCAGCCATTCTACTTCTGGGTATGTATCCCAAGGAAATAAATTAGTATCTCAAAAAGATATCTCCACTCTCACGTTCATTGAAACATCAGTCACAAGAGATAAGATGCAGATGTTGAAACAATTTAAGTTTTGGATGAATGGATAAAGAAAATGTGAGATATATACACACCAATTCACACAGACACACACACACACAGACACAGAATATTATTCAACCAAAACAGATGGATGAATGGATAAAGAAAATGTGAGATATACACATACAAAGATGCACACATACACACCCAGGGAATATTATTCAGCCACAATTGATGGATGAACGGATAAAGAATATGTGATATGCACACGCACACATACACACAAAAAATATTATTCAGCCATAAAACGTAAGAAAATCTTGCCATTTGCAACAACATGGATGAACCCAGAAGACATTTTGCTAAATGAAGTAAGCCAGAGACCAAAAGATAAACACTGTATGATCTCACTTATATGTGGACTCTAAAAAAATCAAACCTACAGAAGCAGAAAGTTGAAAAGCAGTCACTAGGGCTAGGAGGTAGGGGGGAAGTTGGTCAAAAGGTACAAACTTTCATATATATGATAAATAGGTTGTGGGTATTTAAGGTACAGCACAAGTGGTGATGGATGTGTTAATTTGATTTTGGAAAGCATTATACAATGTATATGTATATCAAATCATTATATTGTACACCTTTAATATATGCAACATTTATTTGTCAATTAAATCTCAAAAAAATTGAAAAAAAATCCCAACGTAAATTAGGGGCCATATGCTGCATTTCCTCATATAAAATAAATGAATCAACCTTCCAGTTTTATCCAAGACATCTCAGCATTCTATGTAGTATTTTTAGATACATTTTCTTAACTTTAAATAAGTTTACAAGAAGGAGAATTTGATCCAATCAACTTTAATTGCCTACCAACATAATCCAATAACCTCATTTCACTTGTATTGTTAGAGGAGTTAATTGGACCTGCACAGCCACCAGCTAAACATATTGGTTTATGCAAACAGTAAATCCAATTTCCGCTATAAACACATCTCTGCAGGAGGAGTACAGACAGAGAGAAGAGATAGAGGATACTGAATGCAACCTCAAAATATCATTAAGTCCAATTATCTGCTTTCATTAGATGGAGAAGGAAAACATGTCATTAATGTATTTAAGTAAATATAAGTGATTGTGCATATGTAAAACAAATAGTATATTTTACATATATGACACGATACATAATGTGATTATGTATACAAATTTATATGTACATATATACACACAAAGACACACACATATGTATTTGATCACATATATTTATCTTGACCCAGATACATTATTATTTTCCAATTGTAATATGTCAGTGTATTAGTTTGTTTACTCACTGCTATAAAGAACAGCCCCAAACTGGGTAATTTGTAAAGAAAAAAGGTTTAATTTATTCACAGTTCTGCATGGCTGGAGAGGCCTCAGAAACTTCCAATCATGGAGGAAGGGGCAGCAGGCATGTCTTACCCATGTAAGTGAGAAAAAGAGAGAGTGCGAAGGGAAAAGAACCCCTTATAAAACCATCAGCTCTTGTGAAAACTCACTCACTATCACGAGAACAGCATGTAGGAAACCTCCCCCATGATGCAATCACCTGCCATGGGGTCCCTCCCTCAACATCTAGGCATTATAGTTTGAGATGAAATTTGGGTGGGGACCCCGTTATCAGTCAAATGTTATCAGTCAACAAAAAAGGATGTGATAAAATTTAGAGCACAATTTAGTTCAGCCAAAATCAGCAGGGAAGGACTTTTTTTCCTCCCAGCCTATCGTGCCTCCTACACATTGTCCCCCAAGGACTTGGGGAATTGTTCTAGGAGTGATGAGAGTTTTGTATTTGATGGATTATTATTATTTTTTTAAGATGGAGTCTCGCTCTGTTGCCCAGGCTGGAGTGCAGTGGCGTGATCTCGGCTCACCACAATCTCTGCCTCCCGGGTTCAAGTGATTCTCCTGCCTCAGCCTCCTGAGTAGCTGAAACATCAGGCACCCACCACCATGCCTGGCTAATTTTTGTATTTTTAGTAGAGATGGGGTTTCACTATGTTGGCCAGGCTGGTCTTGAACTCCTGACCTCGTGATCCACCCGCCTTGTCCTCCCAAAGTGCTGGGATTACATGCGCGAGCCACCGCGCCTGGCTGATGGATTATTTTTAAAACTGCAGTTTTCCTATGGGTATGTCAACATTTGCCTCTAAAGAAAAATGCAATGTATTTAGACTTCAGTGTCTTAATATTGGTGTAATTCAGATCCGTGGTTACTTGATGTATCAGAATGAATTTGAGTCGATTACTTTCTGATCCCATCATATGACTCACTCGTCTTCAGTCTCAGGAAATTCATAAATTGTCTTTAAGCCTCACATTCTTGCTCGTGGAAGTCTAGCAATTCTGCTTTACTTACCTGATAGATCATGCAAGGTATAAATGAGAAGATGCTTTTGAACTGCAAGTATAATACTACACAAAAAGAATAAGCCATTTAGAGGCTAAATTAAATGCAAATAATGTAACAAGTATAAAAGAATACATTATTTTACTTCAGAGAAAATGTTGTTTTCCATTACTCTGGGAACATTGTTCACACCCTAACAATAAATATGCTAATGCAAGCCTTCATGAAGAGTTCCCTAAACAAGCTTGTCTCTGTGGAGCATTTTCCTATAACATTTTGTTTATCAAATTCTAGTTATTGTGCCTTTTAAATATGGTTTAAAATGTGTTTTTCCACCAATTTAAATTGATTTCCATTTTAATTACTTCAAATTAGTGAACTGGTATTCTAATCACATTCACTGTCTGACTTGCATCACATCTGGAAATGTATGTTGAAACACAAACACCTCTGCCTTCTAGAAACTACAAAAAGTACCCCTTCTAAAAGTTTTCTGAACTTCCTCTTTATCTAAAAAGTTACCATAAGTGAAAATTGAAGAGACAGAATAATGATCTTTTCACTCCACTCATTTATAGCAATTTATGGTGAGGGAGGGGCAGAGAGGAATCACTAATGTTACCCACGCCTGTGTCTCGGCTTCCAGCGTGAGACCATTCCATAGCATATATTTCAGTGAGTCTAAGGAAAGAGTAAGTGTGCCGGTTAATTTTAGGTATCAACTTGACTGGGTTAAGGAATATCCAGATAGTTGGTGAAACTAATTCTGGGTAGGTCTGTAACAGTATTTCCGGGAAATATTAGCATTTAAGTCAGTAGACTGAGTAAAGAAGATCTGCCTTAACCATTGTTGGGGGGCTGGAGGGTGGGCATTATCCAATCCATTGAGGGCCCACATAGAACAAAAAGGATGAGGAAAAGAGAGTTCATCCTCTCTTCTGGAGCTGAGACATCCATTTTGTCCTGCCCTTGGCCAGAACTCCAGGTTCTCCAGCCTATGCTCTGGGACTTATTACAGTAGCTCCCCAAGTTCTCAGACCTTTGGATTCAGACTGAGTTACACCATGAACTTCCCTGGCTGTCTAGCTCTCTAACTTGTAGACGGCATATCATGGGACTTCTAAGCCTCCATAATTGAGTGAACTAATTCTCAGGATGAATCTTATCTATTTATCTACTATCTATCTATCTCTTTATTTATCTTCTAATAGTTCTGTTTTTCCAGAGGACTCTGAGTAATACAGTAAGTTTCCCTGGCACTCATCTGTTAGACTTACTGTGAGGCTAGCCAATCTTCTTTGCAAAAGCAATGCCAAGTCATAGTCTCCCAGAATCCATTCTTAAACATGTTTACAGAGAGTACACCTAGCACTGGTTCACCATGGAAGAAATAGAAGGTAGGTGATTGTTGCTAATTAATCGTCATGTATTAATAATGGACTCAATGCATGATCAAGGGAGGTAATGTGTGAATCAAGCTATCAGTACCTCAGAAATGGACAGAAGAAAAATTCAATGAAGAATATGACACTGGGGAAGTATTATTAAAGGAGCAGATATAAATTGAGCCTTGACGCGAGCAGAATTTAAACAGGATAAACTGCAAGAGAAGTATCCAAGTTAGGATTGAGGGGTGAAACTTTTGAGCGCTTAGGGTGGATATATATCTTTGACTTATTTTATGGTGCTTTGCTTTGCAGGGAATGAAATTCAAATCTGTGATTAATTCATGGCCTTACCTATTTTTTATGTAGTTGAGATGACAATTAATTGTTCAGATTGACATTCAGATCACCTTCTAGGACAGGTATTTCTCTTTGTCCAAGGAGACAGCTCCTCCAGGCTCTACTCCATCTATATTGTTTCTAGAGGTATAACATTTTCATGGGACTTCATTCCAGCTAAGTTTGGTTGGGAACTTGACCCAAGCTGGAGCAATGAGTGTCTTCCATAGGGAAAACAACATGATCAGTCTCTCCCTGGGGCTAAATCTGTGAGACATAGAACTAGGCAACTCTTGGCAGTTGTGTTTTGACCATGAGGAGAAAGCTGTTCTGAGGTAGGATAGAAGAACAAGGCTAACACAATAAAAAGAGGATAACATCTTGATGGTTCTAATATTTCTGAAGTCCAGTTACAAAACTGTTGGCAGGCTCTGTTGTTATTCCAGCAAATTCCCTTTCTGAGTAAAAAAGTTCAAGTTTTTGTTAATTTCTTTGCTACCCTATTTGTAACCAAAAATCATCCTAAACTAGACATTGCAAGTTAGTAATTGTATAGCAAACTTTACAAAAGGTCCGGGGCCTGGTCTAGTCTATATAGTGCCACGTAGTACCTTTGTTTGAATTAGAGAAAGATGCCCCCTCTGGCCAGGTGCAACTCCATCAGGGCTGTGTTGATGAGGAGACCACAGACTGGATTCCAACCCTGCCAGCCTCAAAGCCACACGCACAACCATATGTGGGAACCCTCAGCCTGGGTTGCAAGCACCACTGTGGTTTAAAGGCTGCCTCTATTTCCCAAACAGCTTGTCCTTTACTGTGATTTTGCAGCTTGCATAAAGCATCTTTGGATATTCACAGAGAAAGTCTGTGGACAACGACCTCCATGATAATCCACAAATAAGAGAACTTTGGATGAAGACAATGGATAGTGCTAAATGAGTATGCTAAGGAGTCGTGTTATTCGAATCTTCTGCAGGAAAAAAAAAAAAAAAAAAGTTGATTCCTAGCTCATTAACACTTTTTTACATTTACACTTGGCTGAGTCACCAAATTATGTTCCCAGGAAAAATGCCAATTGGTATCTAAAAATTATGTTACAAAGTAAATGAAGTCATAACACACACACACACACAAAAATTGCTCACAGTGGAAAAGCTGTATTTGGACAGGTCTAGTTTAGCTTTATGGCCTGCATAGGCATAGCTCTACTCATAGAGGGCGCTCTTCCCTTGGCCAGGTCTGGGATTCTGGCGACAACCAAATAAGGCAGCTTCAATTCTCAGTGAAAGTAGTCAAGAAAGTCTCCAAAACAAAAAGCCGATTTTATTTGCATCTTAAAAAGGTGCTCTTTTCCCCACACAGCAAGGATCTTTGGAATATATAATCCTTTTTGTAAAAATTTCCTTAAAGAATGCAATTTAGGTTTTTCACTCAGAGAAGGAAGAATGTTCTTAAACATTCAGGTTTGCCCAGGACTGAGGGGTTTCCCAGCACAAAAGACTTTCAGAGCTAAAACAAAACAAAACAAAACAAAATCTCAGGGCTTGAATGGCTCCTAAAGAAGGGCTGAGTGAAATAATGCAGAGTGGTCCCCTCCCACCAAGGACTTCCAGAATCCTAGCTGCAGGAGCCCCCATGACCCCCACAGACATTTCAGTTGGCAGGGAAATGGCCCAGAGAGTAGACAGACAGAGCACAAATCCACATGGAGCCCAGGTGGTTTGGCGTGGGGACAGCTCCAGTGGAACACAGCTATAAGTTCCCATCAAAGCTCTCCATGCTTCTCCAGGTGGTTCTGGCCTTTGTTCACTGGTGGACATGGATAAAGCAGAGCTGTCTTTCTTGCAGGACCAGAGCGAGTCTAATCTGCACATCCCCCTGTCTGCCAGCTTCTCTGAGTCCCTGTCTGGCCACACTGACTCACAGTGCAGCCTCAGCTGCCCTGCCAGAGTGCTTTTGCCAGTGACTACCGTTATAGAACTTTCACTGGTGACCCCCGCTGCCTCACTGAAGCAATTTTGCTGATGACCCACTGGAGCACGTTCACCTATGACTTCACTGCCACCCTACCAGAGCACTTTCATCCACAACCCTCAACAGAGTGCTGTTGCCAGTGGTCTAGGAACACATTGGTGCTCCCCCAGAATAGCCAGTTTTCAACCTCAAGGGGACAAAGCTGTGGGCCTGGTCCCAGCACCCCTGTGTTAGAGCACATAACCCAGGAGTGCCAAGACGAGCCTTGGGTCTCTGAAAGCATCCAGAAACAAAGCCATTTGACTATACTTATCTTGCACCACAGTGCAAAACCTCAAGGGCAAAAAAAGAACATAGAAACAAGAAGCCCTATCTAAACATCCAAGGATAAAGGAACATCTGTCCTCACAGATAAGAAAGAACCCATACAATAACTTTGGCAACTCTAAAAGTCAGAGTGTCCTCTTATCTCCAAATGATCATACAAGCTCTTTAGCAATAGTTCTTACCACGTTGAAATGGCTGAAATGTGAGACATAAAATTCGGAATCTGGATGACAAGCAATCTCAACAAGATACAGAAGAAGGTTGAAACTGAATCCAATGAAGAGGACTCAATGATCTAAACGTTGAAAGATGACACAGCCATTCTTAAAAAAAGAACCAACTGAACATCTGGAAACGAAAAGTTCACTATAGGAATTTCATAATACAATTAGAAATATTGACAACAGAATACACCAAGCTAAGGAAAGAATCTGAGCTTGATGACCACTCTTTTGTATCAGCGAAGGCACAGAAAAATATTTTCCTTGTGAAACTTTTCTTATTACCTCAGGACAACGTTGGTCACCGTTTTCTCTAAGCTTCTGTACCACTTTATATATACCATTTTAAAAGTATTTCTTAACAACATAATTAAATTGTGTGCTAGTTATATGATTGTACATCTGTTTCTTTGATAGACTAGAAGTTGTATGACTCAAGGGACCATGTCTTATTAATTCCTGCTGAATTCATACATATTACAGATTATTAAAGAAATAATGTGTGTAATGTATATTCATTCAATTAAATAATAAATCAACAAGGAAGAAAGTAGCTGCACTTTAAATCATTAAAAGATCATTAGCATGGTAGATTTGTATTACATCAACTCAGTTACGCTTGAACTGCGGTTTCCAGAATTCTGTCTTCTGGATATTTGTTGTACATGTGGCAGAGTACAAGAGAAATCTCGTATTAGATTGGGAAGACAAAGACAACCCAGAGTCACCTTTTGCATTTAGACTCAGAGGGCTGAGAGTAGTACACAGATACTTTTGCAGCTCAAGTATGGCGTCAGTCACCTGTTATCCCACCTGGTTGATATAGGGCTACAGACCAACAACTGCTATTGGATGCCTGCCTTCAACTTTTCAGTTTCTGTGTCAAATTGATATTTAGTTTCATGATGAAATGCACCACCGTCTCCTCCAGTACACCTGTATCATAGAAGGTGGAAGCTTAGAGGCAATAAGAGACTGACCCCAGTTCCAGTTTACCACAGGTACCAGAACAACCTTGCAGATTCCTCTTTGCCATTGTTTGCACCATTCAACTTTTGCCCACCTGCCCCTTTAGATTTTAGTTTCTAACACCTGGCCCAGAAATGGCCACCTCACAAAGACTGTTTAATCAGCTCCCATGAGTACTTAAGATCAATAGCTAATTTTAAACCGTGTGTGTGTGTGTGTGTGTGTGTGTGTGTGAGAGAGAGAGAGAGAGATCCACGTATCCCAGTGATTGCAGTGGTTGTGCTTTTCTTTGCTAATCCTGACGTGATATCACTAGCCATCAATGGCAACAAAGGCTAAAGGTTTAGACTTTCAATAACACAGAATTTCATGGAAGGGAGCAAATTTTGTGTTTTAGAGCATTAGAGAAAGTGTCTGAATGAGAGAGACCTGGCATTGGGTCTTAACATTAGGAAAGAGTTAAGTAAGTGTAGAGAAGAGCCATTTTTGGAACCTTATGGGATAATGATACGAAAGTATGTTTTACTAATCTTAATACTAACTATTATAGACTAAATTGTAACACACACACACAAAATATATTAAGTTGAAGCCCTAACTCCTAGTGTCTTAGAATTTGACCTGATTTGGAAAAAGGGTCATTGCAAATGTAATGAGTTAAGATAATGTCATCATGGAACAAAGTGAGCCCTTAATCCAGTATGAATTGTATTCTTACATGAAGATGACTATGTAAAGACAGAAACACAGGAAGAACACCATTGACAATGGACAGAGATTGGACTTTAGGAAGGCTCAAGCCAAGGGATGCCAAAGCTTGCTGGGTAGAAGTGAGGGTTCTCCTGGGGTTTACACAGGCGCATGGCCTAATCAACATCTTGATTTTGAACTGCTAGCCACCAGAACTGATGTTTTAAATATCTTTTGTTATAAAATATGTTGTTTCTTAGGGCTGCTATAACAAAGCACCACTCAAGTTTCTCTCCGCTGTCTGCAGTCTAGTGGGTGGTCTAAATGGCCACGCACAACACTCAGTTGTATTTTTAATGCAGGCCAACAATAGCAACAAAGAGACCTCAACTTGGAAAGTGGCACAACCACAGTAGAAGAGTTATTATTTATGTATTTTGCTTACATAATAGTCCAAGGCATGTGTTTCTGGTCAGCTGATAACTTTCGTCCTTGTGGTGATTCAGGAATTCAGAAGTTTTATCATGTGATCTCTATTCCTTGCAGTGTAGTCTTCATGTATGTTTGGTCCAGGGCATGGCAGAAAGAACATGGAGAAATCATGGGAGTATGTCTATTGATCAGATCTAAAAGTGGGGCTTTCTGCTCTTATTTATTGGCTAGAACTCAGTCATATGGTCACACCTACTGCAAACAGATATGGGAAATGCTGTCTAGCTTTGTACCTAGAATATTTTTATGGATTTCTCCCAAATAGCTAGCAGTCTCTGCTACTCAGGTCATCTTGTTTTAGTCAATAATTTCTTCTCCCTCTTTCTAACAGTCATTGTCTCCCCCAAATGACTGTACCAAGTTGTCATCCGTATCCAATGTCTGGAACACTACATGTTATACATCACAGTCTAATCATTATGCTGATTTTACAGGCATATTTTCCTCAAAGTAACACTTGCTGCATGAGCTAATATAGGTATCTGCTGACCTTAGACTGTCATATTTCAAAGAAGAGCTGTCATCCAATCTAGAAATAGTTTAATTAATTTCTAATATTTTGTGTTTCTGTAAATGAAGTAACTATTAGTAACAATTGTTGCATTTTAGCCATTATTTTTAGTAACAATTGTTGCATTTTAGCCGTTATTAAGCAACCTCTGAAAAATCACAATTTGACTGTAATCCTATTATGTATTAATAGGATTGTATACTTGGTATTTTACTAGCACTTTATATATAAATCTTAAAGAAAAACTAAAATAATACGTTATTATTACACTATTCTAATGATCCAGTGGCCTAGATATGTTTACAATTTGTTCTAGGGATTTGAATTTGTGTTATTCTAGCTTCAGAGCTTATGCTATTTATTGTAGAACATAACTCATTCTTTTCACATCCCAGTCAAGCATTTAAAATACATAATATATTGTAATTGTGAGCCTTCTTGGGTCACCATGGACACAGAACTGCATTTTGCCCATCAGACCTGCACTAAATTGAGGGTCAAGATTCATATGTATACATCTCTTAGAAGAGTAGTGAGAATTATGCCTTCTGAAAATGAAGTTTATTTTTGTGTGATTGTTAGGCCTCTTTTAGCAATGACATATTTGTGATGTATAATTGGCAGATGATAGCAGTACCAAGAGAAATAAGAGAAAGCTAATGATTCATATGCCTAAAGAGTTAAGGTTTTATTGTTGGGGGCCCAGAGCTAAATCAAATAATTGTTCTTTAAAATGGTAACTGTTATTTTAAGGAGTCAGATAATATTTCCAAAGCTTCGTATGGGGCAGAGTGGCATCTAAAGAATCTCAAATTATTTTAGGACTATTACAAATCCAAACAAAAATATACATTTAATTGCAGTGACAGCTTAATTGAATTTGATTTTAAAATGTTCATTATTCAATTTTAAGCTTAAATGTCATTACTAAAGCACACTGTCAATGCTGAATGATAAGATAATATTTTGTATTGGTTCTGAAATTATCTTTTGAATAGGACAATTGTATTTCAATTTTTGATGTGTGTGTATGTGTAAAAGTACTATTTGTAAACTGTGAACATGTAAAGCATATCACAATTTTGTAAGCCTGTCTAGATGATTAGTTAACTAATTTCTATATACTGGCATTCATGGAAAGTAGAATTAGGCCAATTTTTCTTCAACTACTCAACTACTGAGAAGTCTTGGCTCTACTTCAAGATACTTGGAGATAGTAAAAGGTTTTTTCCTAGAATTTTTTGTCAAGTACAAATGTCATCTGGACACCCTGGAAATGGAATAGCTGCAGGACTGTTCCTACACTGTTATTTGCCTGTGAGCCCAGGCACTGGGTGCCCATAGTTTACCTTCAGAGCATCTGGGCTCTAAGAGCAAGTGATTCTGTGTCACACTCTATGAGGCACACAACATTGTGCAGAGAAAGTACAGGAGCTTGAAGATGAAGAGAGAGGAAAAAGAAAAAAAAAAAAAAAGTCTAGCATGTGACTGGAGGTTATTATTTATCTACTATCCAACAGCCAGCCTGCTTTGGAAAATATTCTTATATGCTCCCCTAAGATGAACCCTTTCTAAAGGAACTATAGCAAAAATTCATCTTTTTATATTCTGTTTACTGCTCTTTTCTGGAATTTGATTTTAGAGGAGTCTAAGAGTCTACAGTATATATTTAAATTTCCAAATGACCAAATGCATGCTGAAGTGATCATTTACGGCCTGGCATGAAGCTATCACAGTGGTGCAGTAGTGGTGCAGTGAATTATCCCTACCTGTGAAACTGTGATGGATACAGCTAATTATCCTTTGAGGGAGAAGTGAAGTCCTACCATGTCCTCAATGTCAATATCAGTAGCTCCTTCATAAAATATTAAACTTCTAAGATCCTGACAAAGAAGAATTTTTGCAAGCCTAGCTTGAGGGTAGGAGTTGACTGCTTTTCTGGAAGAAATCTGGGACTTTAACTTCTGTTCTTTGTTGCTTTTCATTTGAAAGCATCTTGGATCTCTTTAGTAGGACAATCCCAGAACCCGCCACAGGCATAAATTAACTTCTACTTGTACCCTGTTGAGAGTAGAGCGATTAATGACTACTAATGTCCATTACTAGACAGAAGAGGTTTTTCTGAAGTAAACCAACTATAAAAAAATAGGAAGATTTTCACAGCAAATCAGTGTCACTGTTGGGAAGGAGAGACAGTATTCGAATGGCCGAGATTGGTGCTATAATAACTGAAGTTGTTGCTGTCTTTCAATGCTGCTTCTTTGTTTCTTTTCAACAACTGGTTTTCATTATAGGGGAAGATAACTTATATATTTCACACTTGTATTTCAGTTGTTTTGTTTGTTCAGGATGCTTTGGCTGCTTTAAATACCTTATATTTTTCTCACCGTGGTCATGCAAGCTAGGTAATATTATTCTCATTTTGGGAAATATATAACTCAAGCTCAGAAAGATCGAATAAGTTCTTTAAGGTCATCCTTATTAAAACGGTAGAGTCAGGATTCAAAGCAAAACTGAGACTCCGAAGCCCCTATGGTCTTTTGGCTTAGTTATGATTGGTGATTTTCCCCTTCATGTGAAAAGTCTAAATTCAGATTAGGATAAAGAAAAATAGCCTGAGAGGGAGGGAGAATATGGAACCAATAAAGAAATAAAATGGCACATGACCAGATGGGGATTGTGAGCAGGCTGGAGAGGGGCCAACTACTGTAAGAGGGGTGGGAGGGCTGCCTGGTGTCTGCTTGTCATATTTGCCTAAAGCTTTTCCATCAATGCCCCAGGGAAGAAATCGTGACTTGGACAGCGCGTGTGTTTATTCCAGACACTGTCATGTGTACCATTGTCATGTCCTCTCTCTCCCTCTACATTCACTGGCTTAAGGTATTACAACAAAATAAAGGTGGATTTAGTCAAAGGGAAATAAGCACCAGCCATAGTTAAACAGTCAAGGAAGGGTTTATTTTTCCTTTTTAAAGATTTATTTTATTTTTTACTTAACAAATCATAATCATATATATTTATGGGATACATTGTAATGGTACCTGTGGCGCACGGGGTAATGGTACCTGTGGTGCATGTTAGTACATGCGTAGGTCGTGGAGTGATCATGACTATTTCAGTGGAGAAGAGAGATTAAGCAAAACTTTGATGAAACAAAAGGGAGGAGGGTTCTTAAGCACTGGGATGAGCTAGTAGAAAAGGTCTGGAGGACTTTAGAGGGAAGGTTGGTCAATGTGTTTGTTAATTGTTTGTCAAAGGTAGTCTACCTTCCTACAGAAAGTGAGAGATAGGACCCTGTCTTCCTTAATCATCACATTTCAGAAGAATGGCTACCAAGTCCTTAAGAAGGCTATTTCTGGGTTATAAAACTGGATAGGGTCTGGGAGAAGATTTAAAATCTCAAAGCGATTTGAGTAAAGACAAACAATTTACAATTGCAAGTTTTATAAAGTAAGTGCTCTAAAAGCAATTTAAAAAAGAGAGGACGGAGTCTATAGTCAAAAAGAAACACGTCTAAAATTTAGTCAAGCTGAGGAGAATGAGACAATGTCTCCAAACACAAGGTTTCTTGTCTTGAAACCTGGAAGGACAAATGATATCAAGAGAAATTCCATTTTAAATAGTTATGTGATAAAATAGCTTATTGAGTAAACAATGGCTATCTCTGGGGAACCTGAACATAGGGTGGAGAGATGATTCATATTTTTAAGCACTTAGCAAATAAAATGTCTAAGTTTGTTATAATGGTTGTTAATAAATTAAAACAGTTTACCATTTTAAAATAAGTGCTTGAAACAGATTGGTAAGATAATAGTAATAGTAAAAAGTATAACAACTCTTAGTGGTGGGATTACAGGTGTGAGCCAGTGCACCCAGCCATAAATTCACAACTCTGTCAAAGGGAAGAGAGAGCTAGCTGCTCCTGCCTCAAGATACATTAGCCCTTGTGCAAGGATCAAAATCCCAGTATGTGCCAACAAGTCTCAGATGTGTCCACAGGAAGGGTTCAGCTATTGGCACATAGTGGGTTCTCAAGATATGGCTATTAGACTTATCTCATTTCCTTATAGCAACATATAATTGCCAGATAGTTTCCCCAGCCAGTCAATACGTTTCTCATCAAACTTCAATCATTTTAGTTACATGAGATGTTTGCAAGGAAGAATTGATGTCACGTAAGTTAGAATGAAATCTAAATAAGAAATCAAATCTTCCATAAATGAAGTAGCCCAAACATCAAGTTTAAAAGGATATTCTTGATTTTACCAATTCCCTCCAAGGAAATGTGGGGCTCTGCCACTACACTTGTGAGATTTGGTGTCAGTGAGTCAGGAACCACCATCTAAATCATTAAAAGGAATTGTTGCCAGAGAAAATATGCATGGATATTGATGAATTACAGAAAATGGCACACCAGCTTCCAGACAGTTATCTGAGTTTGTTTGTCACATATTTCTTAATTGTGTTACATATAAGTGTGCCTAGACAAGAACTTCAGTGCAAGCAGTTTATTTGGAATATTAAAGAATCACTGTCAGGAAAATTAGTGAATGAGATAGGGAGTAAAAGATATTTGGAAAAGGATTATTGTTTTGGAATGGGGTCAAGAAGCAGACACCAAGATGAGGATGCTTGGGAAAGTGATTAACTATAAAGTTGTGCGGGAAGAGAATAAGCCAAATCAGCAAAAACAAAACTCCCCTAGGAGGTAGGAAAGTGGGACAAGAGGGAACAAAATCAAGCAAGCATGTGATATTCATCTGTCTACATTTGTCTCCATCCATGTCTGTGCCTGACCTCACACTTTTCATGCTTTCTCTCTCTTTATCTTTGTTATTGAATTCTTGTGTTACAAATCACTCATTTTTTATACTTATGCCAATATGCATATTCACATGGGCAAGATACAAAATAATGTTGAGTCATTAGAATGTTTAGGAAAATTATAAACACCTGAAATGAAATAAAATAGTCTATAATTGAGAGGCATCTTTCATTGATTTTGCTTTATTTTAATTTAAAAGTTGTTGTCAATGTCTAGATTTCTTACACTTTCCATCCTTATAGATTCCTTATTATGAAAGGTAAAAAAAAAATAAGAACCCTGAAATGACCTGTGGCTTCTGAGCTGTGGGTTGGGGTGACAAAGAGAAGGGAAGGGTCCTTGAAACAGAGAATATCTGCATCCCATTGAGATTTCAACTTACAAAACCACAGCATAAGGATCAATTTAAAATTTCTCCTGATAACCACTCTTAAATGTGTCACAACGAAGATCAAGATGCCATCTCAGCCATGCCACCACAGCCCAGTTTTTGGGAGGTTTAGAAGCAATGAGGGTTTCTTTCATTGCTTTTAGGGCTACTAAATTATTTGACCAGTGTTTACGGGCCATGATGAATAGATAATTCATATTTTTAAGCACTAAGATGGTACCCGAAACAGCAATGTGTTTACAATATAAGTGCTCTAAGTAAGGGGACAACATTGTCAGGTCTTAGCACCTTCTAGAAACAGAGAAAGCAGTAATAAGAGACAGTGCTTTGCCCTGTTTGAATGTTTGAATAGTTTCCCTCTTCCTCTGTCTACACATTTTCCCTGGATATATTTTGTGGGGAAATGTCTATACCCACAGCATATGCTCCACTTATACACAAGGGCTGAAAGTTATGTTAACTGCATTTGAAATCAGGCTCCTTGATTTCCCCGTGATGTCACCTTGGGCAAGATCCTTAGTTTCTCTAAGCCTTAGTTCCCTTTTCCACTGGTTGTCGAGAGATTAAGATAGCAACCACGTAGCACTTAGCACAGTGTGCACAACTTGTAAGCACTCAGTGAACACATGCTGCTGTTACAGCTAGCCTCTGGTGGTCGTCCATGTATAAAGGACTTGGTGCCAATTGAAATCTTGACTCCAAGAGTGTCTCCCACTCATATCTCCTTCAACTACGTGTTTCAATGAATCTCTGTCAAGGCCCAGGACTTCATAAGTTGTCTAACAAAATGAGGTGCTTACATTGAGCTTGAGATTCATTACTAGTCGATTTTGTTGATATCTGCTCATGTTCGCAGAGTTAGATTTCAGGAAAACTGTCTGTGATCTGGGCTAGGACTTATGTTCATGTTCCAGGTAGGTCACCTTCTATCTGAACTGACCTGCTGTGGTAAACTGAAGTAGTGATCAGAGAAATAAGTGTCTTCAAGAAGTCCCTGAGGTCTCTCGTAATGCCAACTGAGAGTTTATAAAAAGCATTTCTAAGTTATTTTCCTTTTCTCTGCATTTTCTCATGTGGTGAATAGACAGTGGGACCAGGGTGACAAGATGCAAAGCTGGAGGAAATTTAACTGAGCACATGTGGCCATTAAGACATCCTTCTGTGCGCTAATCAAATCATTCCTTTGGGTAAATGCTGTTACCTTGACAATATTATATTGAAAGATAGCTATTTGAAAAATGAGCACACTAGAAGGATGTGGGCAGTGAAAATGAACTTTAGGTATTACAGAGAAATTAGAGGAGAGAGCAAACATCTCAGGAACCGGGGAGCCTATATTAGTATTTGTCAAGAGGCAGTGCTATCCATCTTAGTATATTAAGCAGAAATGTAAATACCGAAACATTCATGAAGGGGGATGAAAGCAGGGAAGCTGAGTTACAGTCTAGGTCTCTGACTTGTGTGGACACTATGCTGACAGGATAAAGGGAGAAGTGAAAAAGGATACACAGAAGGACAATTTTGCATGTTCAAGTTTGTTTTCTGTGTTTATAAAATTTCATTTCTATCATGACAATAACAAACAATTTTTTTAATGTAGTCCAGCATGGAACTTTTGAGACCAAGTACAGGCTTGAACACATCTTCCTGGGATTTCTGTCTCCCAGGAATGTTGCTGTAGATATTTATCTGCACATTACTGGGGGTCCTGTTAGTGGTGAGTGGAGTGAGAGGGGGAGAGTGAGAGAGAGAGGCTGAGGAGCTGATCGTTGAAGTCTCAGCAAAGTGTCACAGCCTGGTAATTTGACTCTCCTCTTACATGCTTGAAAGCTAGAATTCAGTTAGCACTACACTTCAACAACCGTGCCCTGATTGGAATGAGAGCAGATGAGACACTTCCCCCCAAAAAGATGTGCCAATAATACCAATATGGGAAGCCTGGTGGGGTCCAGTCTACAGGACCTTCAGGAATGAGGCTTTCTGTTTGTCAAGACCTCTGTGACCCTCAGCACTGTGCCTCTGCTAGGATTAAACTGAAGTGGTTTTCTTTTCTCCTTCCCATGAAAAGAAACTCATTTATAGAAACAAAGCTAAAATGACAGAGGACAATGCAGGAACATATGAATCCATTCATTAGGTCGAACAGTGATGGCTGTAGGCAACTTTGTTCCCAAAAATGCATAAAGAAAGGTAATAAATTGTGCTCAGATGTGTAAATTGCCTGGAATGCTAAAAATACTAACTGCATTTGCTTAATAACAATTTAAAAGGAGTATAAGCTGCTCTCCACTGATGTACTTTACCTTTCCATTTTATGAATGGGCAATTTAAATTTCCTTCAACAATTTTGATTTAAGGAGAGATTGTTCTCTTCATTATTAAACGTAGATTTGAAAAAAATGTTAAGATGATACCTTGGATAGCGTCTATAGCAGAGAAGAACATTTAGTAACTTGATAAATTAAGGATCAAAAGGATATTAACAGGTTGAATTATGAAACTGCCTTTACTTCTATTATGAACCATAACTCATTTAAATTCTATTCCAAATTAAATATGGAAAAAAACCCTAGTTGATTCATGATGAATAAAGAAATAAAATGTATGAAATTATACAAAAGTTTAGAAATACAAACACATTTTACTTTACTACTGACACTAGTGTCATTAGTTAAAGCAGAAAATCTCCCTAAAATTGTGAGATTGGCCTTGACTGATGAAAGTATGATTATTGAATTTGTTCACTATTTTTTCTTTCAATTTTTATAAAAAATTACTTTTAATTATTATAGATACATCAGAGTTGCACATATTTATGGGGTACCTGTGACATGTTGATATAAGTATACAATGTGTAATGATCAATTCAAGGTAATTGGGGTATCCATCACCTCAAACATTTAGTATTTCTTTGTGTTAAGAAAATTCCAATTCTACTCAGCTATTTTGAAATATACAATAAATTATTGTTAACTATAGTCACCCTATTATATGAACAAACACTAGATCTTATTTCCTATTATTTCTATGGGAATTTTTGTACCCATTAACCATTCTATCTTCATCCTTCCATCCCTAATGCCTTGCCAGACTCTTCCCAGACTCTAATAGCCATCATTCTACTCTAATTTTTGTCAGTTCAGTTTTCTTTTAGCTCCTACATATGAGTAAGAACATGTAATATTTGTCTTTCTGTGCCTGGCTTTCTTCACTTAATGTAATAACCTCGAGTTCCACTCATGTTGTTGCAAATGACAGGATTTTATTCTCTTTATGGCTGAATAGTATTCTGTTGTGTATACTTACCACATCAGTCACTGATGGACACTTATGTTGATTCTGTGTCTCAGCTCCTTTGAATCCTTTTGTAATAAACATGGGAGTACAGACATCTCCCTGGAATACTGATTTCCTCTCTTTTGTAGATACAGCCAGCATTGGAATGACTGGATCTTATGATAGTTTTACTTTAAGGTGTTTGACGGACATTCAAACTATTCTCCATAAAGGTTACACTAGTTTATATTCCTACCAACCATGTATATGGGTTCCCCATTCTCCACATCCTTGCCATCATTTGTTACTGTATTAGTCAGTTTTCACACTGCTGATAAAGACATCCCTGAGACTGGGTAATTAATAAAGAAAAAGAGGCTTAATGTACGCACAGTTCCACATGGCTGGGGAGGCCTCAAAATCATGGTGGAAGGTGAAAGGCACGTCTTACATGGCAGCAGGCAAGAGAGAAAATGAGAGCCAGTTGAAAGGGGTTTCCCTGTGCAAAACCATCAGATCCCATGAGACTTACTTATTCACTACCACGAGAACAGTATAGGTGAAACTGTCCCCATGATTCAGTTATCTCCCACTGGATTTCTCTCACAACATGTGGGAATTATGGAAGCTTCAATTCAAGATGAGATTTGGTTGGGGACACAGTCAAACCATATCAGTTATTGCCTGTTTTGGATAAAAGCCATTTTAACTGGGGTGAGCTGATATATTATTGTAGTTTTTATTTGCATTTCTATGATGATTAGCAATGTTGAGCATCTTTTTACATGTCTGTTGGATATTCGTGTTTCTTCTTTTGAGTAATGTCTATTTAGACTGTCTATTTTTAAATTGGTATTTTTCTATTGAGTTGTTTGAGCTCTTTATCTATTCTGATTATTAAGTCTTTTTGTCAGATGGATAGTTGGCAAACATTTTCTCTTATTCTGTGGGTTGTCTCTTGACTTTGTTGATTCTTTCCTTTGCTGTGCAGAATCTGTTTAGCTTTATGTGATCCTATTTTTCCATTTTTGCTTTTGCTGCCTGCATTTTTGAGGTATTACTCAAAAGTCTGTGCTCAAACCAATGTCCTGGAGTGTGTCCCCCAAAGTTTTCTTGGAATGGTTTCACAGTTTGAGGCCTTAGATTTCAGTCTTAATAAATTTTGATTTGATTCTTGTATATGGTGAGAGATAGGTGTCTATCTCCCAAGTAGCTGGGATTACAGGTATGTGCCACCATGCCAGCTAATTTTTTGTATTTTAGTAGAGACTGGGTTTTACCATGTTGGCCAAAACGGTCTCAATCTCCTGACCTCGTTATCCATCCGCCTCAGTCTCCCAAAGTGCTGGGATTACAGCCATGAGCCACCGCACCTGGCCAATATGAACATTTTAACAATATTTCTTCTTCCATTCATAAATATAAAATTTATTTTTCAGTTTTTCTGTCACCTTTATTTATTTTTTTTTTGTCAACGTTTGATAGTTTTCATTGTGGAGGTTATTCATTTCCTTGGTTAAGTTTATTTCTAGTTATTTTATTTTATTAGTAGCTATCATAAATGGGATCACTTTCTCTTGGTTTATCTTCAGATTGCTCGTTGTTGGCATATAGAAATGCTACTGATTTTGGTATGTTGATTTTGTATGCTGCAACTTTACTGAATTTGTTTATCATTCAATAGATGCCAAAAAAATTCGATAAAATTCAACATCATTTTATAATAAAAACTCTTAACTGCGTAAGTAGAAGCCTCAACATGATAAAAAGCCATGTATAACAAATCCAATAGCTGACATCATACTGAATGGGGAAATCTGAAAGCCTTTTTTCTGGTGGAGTCCCTAAGTTTTCTAAATATACGATCACATCATCTGCAAACGAGGATAATTTGACTACTTCCTTTCGAATTTGGATGACCTTTATTTCCTTCTTTTATTTAATTTATCTGGCTAGGATTTCCAGTATTTGTTGAATAAAAGTGGTAAAGGTGAGCATCCTTATGTTGTTGTAGATCTTAAAGGAATGACTTTCAGATCTCCCCATTCAGTATGATGTCAGCTACTAGGTTTGTTATATATGGCTTTTATCATGTTGAGATATATTTCTACTTCCCCAGTGTGTTGAGAGTTTTTATCATGAAATGATGTTGAATTTTATAAAATGTTTTTTGGCATCTGTTTAAATGACCATACGGTTTTTGTACTTCATTCTGTTGATGTGATGTATCATATTGATTGGTTTGCATACACTGAACAATCCTTGCATGCATGAGATGAACTCCAGCTGATCATGGTGAATGATTTTTTTGGTGTGCTGTTAAAATTTTTTAGTCTTTTGTTGAGGATTTTTGCATCTATGTTCATCAGAGGTATTGGCCTGTAGTTTTGTGTGTGTGTTTTGTGTCTTTGTCTGATCTTAGTATCAGGGTTAGTGTCAGACTTTGTAAAGTGAGTTTGTAAGTACTTCCTCCTCCTCAAGTTTTTGGAATAGTTTGAGTATGATTGACATTAGTTTCTCTTTAAATGTTTGGTAGAATTCAGTAGGGAAGCCATCAGGTTCTTGGCCTTTTTTTTTATGAGATACATTTTATTACTGGATCTATCTTATTACTTGTCATTGGTTTATTAAGGTTCTGGATTTTTATGGTTTAATCTTTATAGGTTTTGTATCTATGAATGTAACCATTTCTTCTAGGTTTTCCAATTTATTGGCATAGAGTTGCACATAATAATCACTAATGATTCCCAGCATTGGACAGATCATCTAGACAGAAAATCATCAACAAATATCAGGTTTAATCTTCCCTACATACCAAATGGACCTAACAGACTTTTATAGAACATTGCATTCAACAGCTACAGAATACACATTCTTCTCCTCAGCACGTGAAACATTCTCAAGAATAAACCACATATTAACCCACAAAACATGTCTCAAAAAAATTTTACAAATAGAAATCATACCAGTTATCTCATCTGACCACAATGGAATAAAGCTAGAAGTGAATAACCAGAGAAACTTTGGACTAGCTTTTTATTTTTTCCTGCTCTAGACATGGGATGAGTCTCTGATAATAGCACAGATTTGTGATGACTGTGTCACTGGTGTGTGTGCTTGAGAATCATGCTGTTGGTTACCAACTGTATGCACCGGTGCAGGGTCCAGTCAAAATTCTCTTGTTCTTTCTATACTGTTGCAGGCTGTGCTTTAGTCTGTGGTCAGAACTACCTGCTTAGGAAACTGGTTGTGGACAACTTTGACACTAGTTGCTGTTTAAATTAAAGCATTCCTTTAGACTCAGCCCATGTAGCTCTTAATTTCATATGACCGAGGCCAGTTATTGCTGTGCTTTTCCGGGTGTTTTCAGTGATGTCTCCATAATGGCACGTTTGCATTAAGATACTTTTAATGTATTACTGATATTTTTCCTATCTTCACACCATATCCATTTGGGCATAGATGTAATGAAATGTACAACCTTAGTCCATGGGAATACTATGAATTTGACAACTGCCTGTATTTTTCACTGTTTGTAGAGAGAACTGAGAGCTGAAATTATAACCTAGCTGTCACAGGTGTATCACACTTCATTTGTTCCGGGTTATGATGGGTGATAAATAAATACATATTTCAATTTAAGTGTGCAATCAGCCTTGTCTTTGTATCTTTTATGCCTTTTTTTCTTCTTTCTTTTTCCCCTTTGGTCATTGCACAGTTCATTAGCGACACTCCTTTTCCACACACCCAGTTTTAACAACCAAATAACAAGGCAAATATGGGTGAATCTAGCTGCTGTGTGTTGTCCACTCTGGTAGTTGTGTGAATTCCTTGCTATTTCTGCTATACCGTCAGGCTGTTTAAAAAAGTCGCAAGATGACTGAGGGCTCATAACTGGCTGAACGTCAGGGATTCTGGCTATCATTTATTTTCCTTCCAATCATGTTAATTTATTGTGATCTGCTTTTAGCATTCACTTTAACCATAAAAACTGTAAAACTTCATAGGAGTCCTATGAAGAATGATTTGTTTCCCCACAGAAGCTTTTTGTTCTGGCATTTTTTTGCTCACTTCTCTCTAAATAACTTAGACCAAAAAAGATTCAAGGTTTTAGAGAGACTTAAATTGTGACATCTGCTAAGGCAGCTGGATTTCCATAATGGTCTTTAATGCTGACTGTATTAGGTCATTCTCACATTACTATAAAGAAGTATCTAAGACTGGGCAATTTAGAAAGAAAAAAGTTGTAATTGGCTCACAATTCCTGGCATCTACTCATTCTGGGGAGATTTCAGGAAACTTACAATCATGGTGGAAGGTGAAGAGAAATCAGGCATGTCACATGGCTGGAGCAGGAGAAAAGGTTGGGGGGTTGCTACACACTTTTAAACAACTAGATCTTGTAAGAACTCACTCACTATATAGTACCAAGGGTGAATAGTGCTAAATAATTCATGAGAACTCTACCCCTGTGATTCAGTCACCTTCCACCAGACCCCTCCTCCAACATTGGGGATTACAATTTGACATGAGATTTGGATGGGGAAACAGATCCAAACCATATTATTGGCCATGAGACTGTACCATACTGGGGTACAAATAATATCCAGAGTTAATGGTGCTCATTGGTTAGCATGGGTGCCTTTATAAGCAACTCATAGCTCATCCTAGAAGTTTCAGCTCTATCTTGGGACAGTGTGTTCAGATTGAGATGAGACAAAGAATTGCCTGTAATGGGTTCCAGTAGTGTCAAAACCTGATTTACATGTCATTACAAAGCCACTGCAAACTTATTTTATTCCACTGCAAATTCTGTTAACTTGAAATGCGGGAATCTTCAGAATAGCAATTCCAATTAGGGAACACCAATAACTCATTCATCTGTAAGAGAATAGAGCACATACCAAGAATTGTGTCAACAGCTTTCCTGATCTAATTGTTCTTAGACAGGTTCATGTGAAGTGAAGTTTCCTCATGTGCTGGTTGTGGTTTTCTCTTCCCCTTTCCTGCTGTCCTAATCTTTCACCTCCTCCTGATGTTCTCTGCTATGGAATTTCCTCATCTCACTTAATAAGACATGTTCCCCTTTCTTTTTATTACATTTAGGCACATGCTGTTGCTACTTAGGATGAAAAGGCGGATTTCTGAAGGCCATCTCCTTTTAGTGTTATTAATACCCACAGTCGAGGCTAGAGTTCTGGCTGGATAGTCTCTCAGTCTTTCCACACTGAACTCCCTACCTCTTCACTTAATCACATTACTAACTCTGTGATCATACAAGTCAGATAAAGTCATCAAAGTCCACAACCACAAACTTTCCTGTGATTCTCACATCTAATTGGTTCACATTGCATATTTGCATTTTAAATATCCTTTGTCCAAATTTATCTGCCCCTTGTACACCGTAGGAGTTACCAACATCTTCATTATTTTGCCTGAATTCCCACAAAAGCTTTCCAACAAACTTCCCTGCTTCCAGCTTTGCTCCATTTCCAATCCATCCTTCATGATGACATCAATGTGATTTTGCTGAAATACAAAGATGAATATGTGTATACCTATTTAGAATCTTTCAGGGGCTTCTTGAGTCTCACAGGTTAAAGCTGAAATTCTTTTGAAAGGCATGTAAGACTCCTCACAACATGACACTAGTCTGCTTTTATAGCCCCATGTTCTACTATTTTCTGCATAAATTCTTAGTTTTAACTATGCTGAATCACATACGTATCCTCTAAAGCAACAAACTTTCAAACAATTTTGTGTTACTACTCCTGAAAAGCCTCTCTGTTGCCTCAATCATATGTCTGACCCCCTGTATTAGTCCGTTGTCACATTGCTATAAAGAACTGTCTGAGACTGGGTAATTTATAAGAAAAGAGCTTGAATTGACTCATAGTTTTGCGTGGCTGGGGAGGACTCAGGAAACTTAAAATCATGGCAGAAGGCACCTCTTCACAGAGCAGCAGGAGAGAGAAGAGTGAGAGTTCAGGAAAAACTACCATTTATAAAACTATCAGATCTTGTGAGAATTCACTCACTATCATGAGAACAACATGGGGAAACTACCTCCACAATCCAATTGCTACTCTCCCTTGACATGTGGGGATTACAATTCAAGACGAGATTTGGGTGTAGACACAAAGCCTAACCATATTATTCCACCCCTTGCCCCTCCCAAATCTTGTTTCTTTCACATTTCAAAACCAACAATGTCTTCTTGACAGTCCTCCAAAGTCTTAATTCATTTCAAAATTCACCCAAAAGTTCAAGTCCAAAGTATCATCTGGGACAAAACATGTCCCTTCTGCCTATGAGCCTGTAAAATCAAAAGCAAGTTAGTTACTTTTAAGATACAAAGGGGACACAGGCATTGGGTAAATACTTCCATTCCAGATGGGAGAAATTGGGTGAAACAAAGGGGCTACAGGCCCCATGCCAGTTCAAAATCCAGTAGGCAGTCATTAAATCTTAAAGCTCCTAAATAACCTCCTTTGACTCGGTGTCTCACATCCAGATCACATTGATGCAAGATATGGGCTCCCATGGTCTTGGGCAGCTCTGCCCCTGTGGCTTTGCAGGATAGAGCCCCATTCCTGACTACCTTCCTGGGCTGGCATTGAATGTCTCCAGCTATTCCAGGAACACAGTGCAAGCTATTGGTGATATATTATCCTGGGGTCTGGAGGATGGTGGCCCTCTTCTCACAGCTCCAGTAGGCAGTGCCCCAGTGGAGACCCTGTGTGGGAGCTCCAACCAACAGTGTAAAGGATTGCCTTTTCACCACATCACCAACATTTGTTATTCCTGTCTTTTAAATATAAGTCATTTTAATTGGGGTGAGATAATATCGCATTGTAATTTTGATTTGCATTTATTTGATGATCAGTGATTTTCAGCATGTTTTCATACGCCAGTTTGATATTTGTATGTCTTTTATTGAGAAATGTCTATTCAAATCCTTTGCTCATTTTTTGATCCAATTGTTAGTTGTTTTTTTTTTTCTTTTTCCTGTAGTTGTTTGAGCTCTTTCTGTATTCTGATTATCAATCCTTTGTCAGATGGGTAGTTTACAAATATTTTCTCCCATTCTGTGGGCCATCTCTTCACTTTGTTGATTGTGTCCTTTGTTGTGCAGAACCTGATGTGATCCTATTTGTCTATTTTTGCTCGTGGTGTATTGCTAGAGAAATTTTTGCCCAGAACAATGTCCAGGAGATTTTCTCCAATGTTTTCTTGTGGTGATTTCAGAGTTTAAGGACTTAGACTTCAGTCTTTAAGGCATTTTTATTTGATGTTTGTATATGGCAAGAGATAAGGGCCTAGTTTTATTTTTCTGCATATGGATATTGGGGTTTCCCAGCACCATTTATTGAAGAGACTGTCTTTTTCCAGTGTATGTTCTCGGTGCCTTTGTTGAATATGATGAGTTCACTGTAGGTGCACGGGTTTATTTCTGGGTTTTCTATTCTGTTCCATTGGTCTGTGAGTCTGTTTTTATGCCTGTTAGGAGAGATCCAAAACATTATTTGATGTGTGGTTGACAGTCCTCAGCCATGTGCTGACCCAGCTGCCCCACCTCAAGGTACTCAGGATACTCATAGCATTTTCCTGTATTTGGAAAAGTGACTTTTATTAGACTCTAAAATCTTGCCAGTGGAAGATGAAGCAGTTTATTGGTACTCAGTTCCTATCTAGCTGCATCTCCATATGAAACCTGGTGCTTGCTTACTGCCAATGATTAAAAAACAAAAACAAAAACAAATAAGCAAACAATGAGTGAAATGAAAACAAAAAAGCACAAAAAATTACAACAATTAACCACCACAACAAAATCCTAAACTAGAAGTAGAACCCTCTGACTCTATCTTTTTCTCTTCAAAAAAATCTTTGGTTTCCTATCTGATGTGCTTCATTTGGAAAAAATGTAATCCTGTCTTTTCTGAATATTTAGATAAGGAAGGAAGGAGAAAGCATTCCCAAAAGTATATGATGTTTGATCTTGTTTCATCTTAGTGTCCTTCAACCAAAGAATGGATTTTTAAAAATGTGGTACATATAAACAATGGAATACTATTCAGCCATAAAAGAAGAATGAGATCTTTTCATTTGCAATGACATGGATGAAACTGGAGATCATTATGTTATTTTAAATAAGTCAGGCACAGAAAGACAAATGTCGTATGTTCTCACTTATTTTGTGGGTCTAAAAATCAAAACAATTGAACTAATGGACATAGAGCATAGAAGGATGGCTACCAGAGGCAGGGAAGAGTAGTGGTGGGCTGGGAGGGAGGTGGGGATGGTTAATAGGTACAAACAATAGGTAGAATTAATAAGAACTACTGTTAGAGTAGATGAATAGCCAGAAATGAGCAAGCAATTGAGCCCCTACGAAAAAGAAGACTTGGAGACACTGCCCACTGATAGTCAGTGCTGCCCATTGATGGCCAGCAAAAAATACATTGGCTTCATTGACCACTTCTAGCCTTATAGTTGGGCTCCTCTGGCCCTAAAGGAGACCTATCAGGCCCTATCTAGAGATAACGATGGTAGGGACTTTCCCTGCTGCCAAGCACACACACTCTTCTAATAACTTACCCTGGAGTAGCCTTTTGCTTATTGTAACAGTAAAACACACACCCCAGGGTGAAGATTTTAAATACTAGTGATACATGTCATGTGTGCACTAGCATGTACAACCACAGAGCCTGCACACCCCAGGGTACCGCCTAAAACATGATTGCACACAACACTGTCATGCCTCCTCATGAATAATCATGTAAGATTCTAATAAAGAGAATGCCCCAGGGCTAGTTGCTGCTGGCTCATTCTTTTCCACAAGCCCACTCTGACTCATCTTTCCCAGTGGACTGTCTCTTTAAATAAACACTACTACTGCTATTTTTCTAGCTATGCCAACCAGGAGCTGTTTTCCAGCAAGCTGGCTGCTCCTCTCTTGGAATGTACTGTATCTTCCTTCAGTCAACTCTGCTACTTAACCCTTGCTGTGCATCTCTTGGCTGAAATCTTTATTTCAAGAAGACAAAAACCAAGGACACTCACGCTGCTCAGTAACACTATTATTTGACAGCACAACAAGGTGACTATAGTCAATAATGATTTAACTGTACATTAAAAAAAAAAAAAAACTAAAAGGGCATGATTGTTTGTAACACAAAGGATAAGTGCCTGAGGGGTTGGATACCCCATTCTCCATGATGTGATGACTATACATTGGATGCATGTATGAAAACATCTCATGTATCCCATAAGCATATATAACTACAATGTACCCACAAAATTTAAAAATCAAAAAATTAAAAAACAATGGGAACCTTCTTTGGTAAATGACCTTGGATGTGGTCTGTTTCCACTTTCCCTGAACCTGAGCATCTTAAGGGGGATTTGCATGGTTCTGACCTGAGACTGGAAACCTTGCTGAGTATCAACCCTGCGTGTGGCCAGTGGCATGAATGTCCTTCCCCCTCTCTTTCCCAAAGACGTTTTTCCTTTGATGACGCTGGTATTTTTTCTCGGTCTTATGGTTAGGTTGCAGAAAGGAAACACTTTCTTGGTACTTCTCAGAGAAGTCTTTTAGAACTATCATTTAAACTTTTAGAACTCAGCAGTTAAAGCTGTGTTCTTTCACTCATTTCTGCCGGTTGGTGTAGCTAGAAAAATAGCACTAGTAGTGTTTATTAAACACTCATTTCTCTGAGTTTGACTTCATTGTATCATCATTATGATTCTTCTTCCCTGATAGAAATAATTTTTAAAAAAATACAGCTCTGCTTACTTGCAGAGATTATGTGGTAACTAGTTTCAATAATATGTATAAATATCTCTTTGCAAAATAGACATTGCTAAATCTATTTTAAGGGTTTCAGTGAGTATTAAATGTCTTACTACAATAAAATTTAAAAAACAGTAACCTAGATCATAGGTAACTATAAACTTTTAAATTTTATTGTCATGATTAATATTGCTAGTAGGACTGTTATAAAGCCTTTACAGATATAAGTGATATTACTATTACAGACATTGCAGAACTTTCCATTGAATGTACTCTAACTTTCTGAGTGGCTTGGTTACATCACTTTTTTTTTTTTTGATTCAGTTATTCTGTTACTAAATAAAAATAAGGTAACAATACTTATTAAGATCATTAACAATACTTATTAAGATCGTTAATCCTCACTCACAGTGTCTTTAACATTCAAACAAATGAACTTTATTATTATTACCAACACCTCTCCCCTTATCAGTTATAAGACAGAGAGGGTGGAAGAGACAGGGAGAAGGGCACTGAGAGGGGTATTGAAAGCTGAAAAAGAACACGATCCCTAATCCCTATACCATACTTTCCACCACACTTGGATGATAGGGAATCATGCTGCTATGTGTACAAAATTGTTAAATGGGAAAAAATGAAGTAGATAGTATAGTCAGGCAAAGAATCAATCACTGCATAAATAACTAACAAGGCCGGGCACGGTGGCTGACGCCGGTAATCCCAGCACTTTGGGAGGCCGAGGCAGGCGGATCACAAGGTCAGGAGATCGAGACCATCCTGGCTAACATGGTGAAACCCCGTCTCCACTAAAAATACAAAAAATTAGCTGGGCGTGGTGGTGGGCGCCTGTAGTCCCAGCTACTCGGGAAGCTGAGGCAGAATGGTGTGAGCCCAGGAGGCGGAGCTTGCAGTGAGCGGAGATCGCGCCACTGCACTCCAGCCTGGGCAACAGAGCAAGACTCGGTCTCTAAAAAAAAAAAAAAAAGTAACAAGCAAACACTATGTCTTCAGGTAGTGATAAGAACCATAAAGGAAAAGGAAAAGGAAGTTGTATTGAGAGAGAAAGTGACAGTACTTGAGGAGGAATGCCATTTTCCATAGGAAGGTTGGGGAAGGTCCCCTGCGCAGGGCACGTGGAAGTTGAAACCTAAATGCAGTGAAACAGTGCACCATGTGAAAATGTGGGGGGTGGATAAGAAGGGATAAAGATAGGCCTTGGCATCAAAAAATTGGAAAACTACTAAACAAACTCACTTTGTAGCTGTGATAACTTTTACTGTGTTCAGAACCAAATACATTTTAAAAGCATCTAGAGAAATGTTAACTTTTTTAAAAAAATAAAATTATCTTAACATAATTTGAAATCCAAACTAAAAATTGGGAACAAACAAAACTTAAAGGGATGAAGCAAAATGTGGCTGTGTTTTCAAATAATATATGACTTCAGTTGTCCCCTTTCCTGCTTCCATTTCATGCTCCCTAAAATGAAATTATTAATTGCCACCAACATCTCCCAGGTTAGAAATTCTTCTAGACTCTAGAATTAATTAATGTTATGAAGTTATACTTCACAATTATTTAGCACTAGAATTTGAAAATAAACTATTATCTAGTCCAACTTCTTCATTTTACAAATGAAGAAACTGAGGCCCAAAGAGAGCCATTTATGTTTTCACAGCAGTATGTCTAATCAGCAGCAATAGGTCCACACAAGGTTTCCTAGATCCTTAACTCCAAACTGCTTTCTAAGTTTTCTTTGTAGAAAATGAGCTTTTAAATAGTTTACCTACTTGAAAAATCAGGAAAAAAACCTGAAAGAGATCTCAATGGCCAAAGCCAGAATAATTTGAACAACAAAATAAATAATGATGGTGTTGGATAAAAAGCAGAAGGATAAAATAAATATCATGAAACCCTTACTACATAGTAAACAAAGCATTGAATCAGAGATAAGAAGTAACTTATTCTTGCAGAGAAATTTAATTAATGCACATGGAAAAAATGAAGGAAATAGACAAATTATCCTTAGAAAAATACAGTAATAATTGCTTTAGGCAACATCTACCAATAATTACAAAATTCAGTTGACTAAAGTTTAAGAAGAAACAGGATATTTGCATGATCTCAAAATATTGGCCTCCCCAATAAATATTTACTAATAACAAAGGGAAAGACACTAATTTCATAGTGAAGACTACCTAACCAAGTAATCAGAGTGACAGCTCCAGCAATAAGACATATATACATAATGTCAATATGTGCCTGACATAATGCACTAAAAGAAGCACATCACCTCTATGGTATTCTGCCCTAAGACGAGTATCATCAATCTAATCATGGGAAAACCTCAGACCAACCCAGTCTGAGGGACATTCTACAAAATATCTGACTTTAATACCCTCAAAATCATGAAAAACAAGGAATGACTGAGAAATTGTCATAGGTTGGAAACTCAGGGAATATGCCAGCTATATGCAAGATGGCATCTTTGATTAGATTGATTATATTTTGAAACAGAGAAAAATCATTTTGGTGAAAAACTAGTGAATTCCAGTTTTATAGCTTTATAGAATTCTAGTCTATGGCTTAGTTAATAGTATTACACTAGTGTCAATTTCTTAGTTTAGATAATTCTACTGCGGTTATGTAAGAAAGTAACATTAGGAGAAGCTGGACAACATATACAGGAACTCTAGGAACTATTTGTGCATCTCTGTATATTCTAAAGTGAGCTCAAAAATAAAAAAAATAGATTATTAAATATGGAACTAATAAAATTATTATGAGAAATGGCCTATTCTTCATTAAAGTTAAGGTGATAGCTTGTGTGCAACAAATAGCATGCCAAGAGGAATGAAAACGATAGAAGAGAAAGTAAAAATCAACACCAAATCAATTCCAAATTGGAAACTGAGGATAGCACTCCTTGAAAAATGTGATGTGCATTCAGTCTGCACGACCTCTAACGGGTGTTCTTTTACCCCAACTCATCAATGTATGGTAGAGAACAGTGCTTAACATCAGAGGTTATAGCAGTTATTCCATTGTGGATTTAATCCTGGCTCCATGTTTTACTAACTGTGTCAACTTAGGCAAGTGACAGTTTCCTCGGGAATAAAATGGGAAATTGGTTGAGCAAGGATGAAATGCATCCAGCATTGTGTCAGAAAGAGAAAACTCAATATATGGTAGCACTTATAATAAATATGCACTTCTCTGAATTTCTTAGTCTTAATTACCTCCTTTGGGCACTTAGAATGTTTCTCCACAGTGGATACTGGACAGCCCCATCAATAGGAGAAAGGGCTCCTTTGGGTGGTAGAAACACAAGTCCAGCAATGTGCCGTGAAGTCAGGGGAAATTCACAGGCTCCCAAATGGGAGCAGGTGCTAGTTAGTTCTTTCTGTTTTTATTTCCCATTGGAGTCTTGGCTTACTCTAATCAACAGAAAATACATTTTGCTATATAACTAATAATCTGATTATTAGATGATCCATTCATACATGTATTCAGTGATTGTTCTTTAGGAGTCTACTATATGTCAGGCACTGTTTTAGCTTCTCATAATTGAGCCTTAGGAAATACAGAGAATATGGCTTTTCTTAGGGTTTTATGGTCTAGATTGTGTGTGTATGCATTTTGGGCCACGGTGTTAAATAACAATATTAACTTCTCATTTAGCAAGATGATTTGAGAAATTATAATTTTGATCAAGTTTAATACATTTGACAGAGAGGGGCTGTGTGTTAGGGATGTTTGGTTGAGTGGTCAGGGAAAGCTCTCTGAAGAGGGAACATTTGAGATGAGACCTGATTGACCTAAGAGACTCTGCCATGGGAAGATCTGGAGAAATATATTTGGGAAAATGTGAAAACCAAGTGCAAAAGTCCTTAAATATGAGTGAACTTGGAGATATGCAATATGACCATTGAATAAAATAGGTTAGTAGTTTGCAAAATATAATATTAAAAGGCTATCTCTTTTCTGATATATATATTTTAATGTTTATTACATACTTAGGTGTTCAAGAGTTATCCAGAAAAAACAAACAAACAAACATTGAATTCATCATGTGAATGACCCCTGAGATCCTTAATGTCAACCCTGAGAGGGGAGAGGGGTACTGTGTATGAGTTTAGATTGAGACATGGTACCTATACTATCAATATAGAATCAGAAATTTGGATTACATACTGAATTTATATGTGGATTAGGTTGCCATCTCTTAATGGTGCACCATCTCAGATATTATCAATTGCATGGAAAAGTCATTTTGATCTTGGCAATGAACAGTTATGCCTGCACATTTCTGGTATTTCTCCTCCTTTCAATCGATATTAATGTTTCAACAGGGCAACCAACCCACCTCTTCTCTCCCTGTTGTCATCAATGTGATGAGTTTGCAAAGTTCTAAGTTAGAATAAAAATCTAATTGCTTTTGTAGCCTTTTCTGTCTCTGAAGTTTTTGCTCTATGAAGTGAGACACTAAAGCAATAGGAGGAGATTTGGGGAGGCAAAGGGAGGAAAGAAAGAAGTTTAATTTTACTTCTTAAAAGCTAAAGGTATTTGGGCCGCCTGAGATTATAGTAAATTTTTCATCAACTATCTTCTTCTGATCTATTAAATACCTCAGCAAGAAACTAGATGTTGACTAGGAAATGGGCTCTGTGCACAGAAAGACAGATGCTGGGGCTGGGAAGAGGGACCGTTAGGCCATAGTGCTTAGTCGCTGATGACAGTCAATCATAGGGCTCCTGGGCTGTAAGTTGGCTGCTCTACTGCCTGCTGAGATAGAAAGCAATGCCTGGCCAGAAGAAAATATGGCCTTGGATAAAAGAGAGTTCTGATACCTGATAGGAAAAATAAAGAATACTTTGATTCAGCAGAATCATGATGCTTGTCAGTATCAACTTAAAGCAAGGTAAAAATAATTTTAGAAACAGTATAAGTGTCATGCATTACACTATACTCAAATCAAATACAGGTATAATAATAAAATTAAAGATCAATACATTCACTAATATATATGCAAAAAGATTTTTAAGTGATATATTAGTAAATCATATTAAGAATCAGATAAAAATAACATATAATCAGTTGAAGTATATCCCATGACTACAAACTTAGTTTAAAAATTGAAAATTAATTAATACAATTCACCACAGTAGCAAATGACAACAATGAACATATGATACACTCAATAAATTCAAAAGGGGTATTTGACAATATTCAACACCTATTGATCATAAAAAAATCTCTGCATACTAAGAATTGAAGAAAATTTCTGAATCTAATAAAGAGCATTTATTAAAACATCTGCAGCTAACATCACACTTAATAATAAAAGGTAAAGTGCTCTCCTACCAGGGTTGAAAGCAAGACAAGAATGCTTGTTCTTACCATTCCTATTCAACATTTTGTTGAAGATATGCTAAGTGCAATAAGGCCAGGAAAGAAAAAAAAGCACTACATTCAAAATAAAAGAAGTTAAGCCTACCTTTATTCTCAGATGACATGATCGTTCATGTAGAAAATCCTATGAAATCTCCAAAATCAGCTGCTTGGAATAGTATGTTAATTTATCAAAGTCAGAGAATAGAAGATCAATAATTAAAAACATTATTGTATCTTACATATGAGAAATGAGCAATGGGATAATATTTTTCAAATACCATTTACATTACTTCACAAATAGATACTTCTTAGGTATAAGTCTAACAAAATTTGTGCAGAATCTGTAGGCTGATAATCATAAAACATGAATAAAAAATTTAGAGAACCAACTAAAATGGAATGTAGCAGTGAATAAATCTCAGATAAATAGTGAATATGTATCTATAAGAATGTGTGTGTGTGTGTGTGTACACACATATAAACCAAGAGACACAATTACTATAAAGCATTGGCTCACTTGGCTCACGTAATTATGGAAGCTGACAAGTCCAAAGATTTACAGTTGGCAGTCTGGAGACCCACGAGCTGAGGATATAGTTCTAGTGTGGAATCAAAAGCCTGAGAATGATGAGAGCTAAGGATGTAGTATCAATCCAAAGGCCAGCAGGCTCAAGATCCAGGAGAATTCCATATTTCCATATAAGTCCAAAGGCAGGAAAAATCTGATATCTCAGCTTGAAGGCAATCAAACACAAATTCTCTCTTGCTCAACCTTTTTGTTCTATGTAGGTTTTTAACTGATTGCATAAGGGAGGACACAGTAGAGAAGACAACCTGCTTTATTCAGTCTATCAATTCAAATATTAATTTCATCCAGAAACATTTTCCCAGACATACCTGAATTAATATTCGACCAAATATCTAAGCACCACATGGTCCAGTCGAGTTGACATAAAATTAACCATCACATGGAGAGATATACCACGATCATGAACAAAAAAACTTAACATTGTTGAAGTGTCAGTTTTCCCCAACACAATCACAAAGTCCCAGCAGTCATTGTGTAGCACGGACGAGATCATTCAAAATTTATATGGAAATACAAAAGGTTATTATAATAAAATTCTTCTGAAAAAGAACAAATTGAAGACTTTTAGTATTTGATTTCAAATCTATAAAGCTATAATAATCAGAGCTATGTGGTATTGGTATAATTATATATTTTTATATATAATAGATATATATAAAATAGAAAATACAATTCACCCTTGAAGAATGTCAGGGTTAGGGGTGCTGATCTCCGTGGAGTCAAAATCTACATACAACTTCTGACTCCCCCCAAAATTAACTACCAACAGACTACTGTTGACTGGAAGCCTTACGGATAACATAGTGCATTAGCATATGTTTTATATGTATTAGGTACTGCCATCTTATAAAGTAAGGTAGAGAAAAGAACATATTTTTGAGAAAATAGTAATGAAAAGAAAATATATTTACTATTCATTAAGTAGAAGTGGATCATCATAAAGATTTTCATTCTTCATGTTAAGAAGTCTGAGGAGGAGAAGGGGAGAAGGAGGGGGATGGAAAGAGATGCAGGAGAGATTTATTGAAAAAAGTCTACATTTAAGTGGACCCTTGAAGTTCAAACCCACATTGTTTAAGGGTAAACTGTGTATTCAAAAATAGACCAATATATACATATACAATACCAATATATGTATATATTGGTACATGTATATATACCATATACCAATATATGTATATATAGTCCTTATAGGAAATATGCTAAAGCAATGGGGGTAAAGGATAGGCTTTTAAATGAATTGTGCTAGAACAAACAGATATACATATTTTTTTAAGTGAGAAGGAAACCTTAATGATTAGCTCACACTTAATTAAAAAAACAACTTAAAATAGACCGTATATTGAAATTTAAGAGCTAAATCTATGAAACTTCTAGAAGAAAACAACAGGAGGAAGTCTTAGTGACCATGTTTTAGGCAAAGGTTTAAAAAGGTTATGTGTACTTTGTAAAATAAATAAATGTTTGTAAACTACTTCAAAAAATGAAAAAGAAAGCCACAGAATGGGAAGAATTATTCAGGAAAAACACACTTGATAAAGAACTAGTATTCATATATATGATGAACTCTTACAGCTCAATAAATAGAAAACAACATCAATTTATAAATGGACAAATACTTTTAAAGTATTTGAAAATATTTGGAAAATAATTGCATAACAAGATACTCAATATCATTAGTCATTATGGAAATAAAAATTAAAACCACAATGAGTTACGTGTACATACGCACTAGAATGTCAACCTTTCAAAAGTACATATAGGCCCGGCGCGGTGACTCAGGCCTGTAATCCCAGCACTTTGGGAGGCCGAGGTGGGAGGATCACAAGATCAGGAGATCGAGACCATCCTGGCTAACATGGTGAAACCCCGTCTCTATTAGAAATACAAAAAATTAGCCAGGCGTGGTGGTGGACGCCTGTAGTCCCAGCTACTCGGGAGGTTGAGGCAGGAGAATGGCGAGAACCTGGGAGGCGGAGTTCGCAGTGAGCGGAGATCTCGCCACTGCACTCCAGCCTGGGTGACAGAGTAAGACTCCGTCTCAAAAAAAAAAAAAAAAAAAAAAAAAAAATTCTAATATCAAGTGTTGAAGAAGATGTGTAGCAACTGTAACTCTCCAACTTTGATGGCAGATGTGCAAAATACCATAGCCACTTTGGAAAGCTTTTTAGTAGTTTCCTATAAAACTTAACATTCACTAATTCTGTAACATGGTAATTTCAGTCCTAAGTATTTTCCAAAGACAGATAAAAGCATACATTCAAAAATGATATGATAATATTCATAGCAGATATTTACAATAGCTAAAAGCTAGAAATGTCACAAATGTTCATCAGCTGGTAAATAGATAAACACGTTGTGGTATATTTATCCAATGGATTTCAACTGAGCATAAAGGGAATAAAACCAGAGTGCAATCGTACAGAGGAATCCTAAAACCTTTTTCCTAATTAAAGAAGGGATATACAAAAGAATGAATTATGTATGAGTATGAGTTAATTTATAGCAAATTCTACAAAAGAAAATAATAAAATGACAGCAATATGATTTCTAGTCCCTAAGGACTGGATACAGAAATGTTGAATTGACTGCCAAGAGGCATGAGGAAATTATTTAGGAGATTTGAATATTCTATACAGTGATTATGATTATGTTTACACAAATATATACATGTGTAAAGACTCATCAAATTTTACCTTAAAATTGATCGGTTTTAATGTACAAAATTATGGCATCTTAAAAGTATAGTAAAAAGAAGAAATAGGGTATGTGTGAAAGAAGGGAAGAGGCTGATAAAGGCTAATGTTTAAAAAACAGTAAATAGTTGTGGGAATGATTTGATCAATATTAGGTAGGCTTCCCTCTTACCACATTTCTTCTTCACTTGCTAGTTCTTGTCTGAATTCAACTACTACAATGCATTGCTTTATTAATAAAACTATAAAACCTGTTTTAGTCCATTAGTTTGGATATTATTGGCATATATACATATATGTATCAATGACCTATTTATCTAGATATAGAGAGATATAACAATACCTTCTGTTGTTCTATTGGTCAAATGATAGGAAGAAGAGGATTCTCATGCCTTATCGATTTCTGGTGGGAAGATGCATTTTTGCAATGCTCTGAGAGGGAAATTTGCCAATATCATACAAAGCTACATATGCATTTACCTTTTTCCCTACTGATTTCACTTCTAGGAATTTACCAAGAAAATACATTCTACACATATGCACACTAACACACAATTATTCAGTGCAGCATTGCTTGTAAATAGTGGCAAAAATTAAAACATTAAAATTTAATATATAGTAGTGTAGTTCAATAAACTATAATAATAAATCCAGTGAAGTACTATGCAGCTTTATAAAAAAGAAGGAAGCTCTCCGTAAACTATCAAGGAGTTACTTCCTGGATGTATATCTTTGCAAAAGCAAAGTGCAAAGGACAACTATATATGTTATCCTTTGTGTAAAATATATGGGGGAAAATGTATGTACTCATTTGTGCACAAAGAGAGAAAGGACACATTACAAATTTATGAGATTGGCTACCTCCAGGGCATGTATGGAAACTGGACGGAAAGGATTGGGAGAGGGAAATGATGTGGAATGAATGGAGGGAGAGGATTGAGATGGAAAGGATTGAGATATAACCCTTCTTCTAAGTGCATCATTTAAAACATAACTTTGGCTTTTAGAATCATGCTCTGTTTTAAAAAGTAAATAATAAAATTAGCAAGGATTTGGGAGAATTGGGATAGGAATAGAAACATATTAATCTAACTGTATTTCAAATTAATTATATAAAGAAGTTTGGAGGAGATAATTTTTGGACACTGTGCTTTACCTTTATATCCTCAGACTGAAGACAAAAAAAAAGTTTTAAAAATAATGATTGTATTAGTCAGTCTGTTTTCCACAATGTTATGGGTCAGACATTCCTCAATGACTTGTATATTTCAGAGCTGAGCACATAAGTGAATGTATTGTGAATAATGACAGCTAGGTTCCTCTCTGTCAGAGAAGAAAGTCCAAGTTGTGGACAACCAGAAGCTGAAATAAATGCTTTGGTGTTGGAATGAAATTTCAGGTATTCGTGTGAATACTCTTTTAAATATCTAGATGTAGATATGAATGTGTGCATGAATGTATATTTGAGTTTAAATTTATGAATAAGGAAGCATACAAAAATGAATATTAGTGGTACATATATATCTTATGTCATTTAATCCTTTTCAGTTCTGCTAAAAACTATTATTCAAACCACAAATATTTAAAATAAAATTTCTAACATCTCTGTGTTCCTCAACTCGTTTCCTTCCACCAAGTTCTTTGTTTCATCATTCCCTTGAGTCCTCCTTAATTTATCTCAATTGCAAATTTGACAGTTCTTACAGCAACCTTAGCATTCTGAAGACACACAGTACAAATTTATAAATCCATAGTAAACACACAGTTAAGGCAAAATGATAAGAGGAGACTTTCAGTGCAAAAATTGTTTCCACATGACCCTGATTAATAGGTTTCTTAATGTTATATGGATGTGGGACAGGAGGAGGGAAGAGAAGGGGAGAGAGAAAAATGATAATAAAGTATTTGGTGGATCATATGGTGCATAAAAAGAGGTGAGCTTGTGCGCTGAGGGTGTGCCTGGGCTAGAGAGGGATATGGCTTGCTCCCTTGATGAAGCTTTATTATTTTTTATTCTGAAGGTCAAATGAAAATTATAATTATCTAAGAATGGTTTTCTCATTTTTTTTATTCTATTAATGCTTCACAACTCTACGTGTGCATAAACCATTTAGCAAAATACCAACATAGGGCTCAGAATTTGTAATTTGAAAAAGCAATAACAAAGATCTGCTGTAACTTGTAAAGTATTCAATAAGGGGTTTTGAATAAGATTGAAAAAATTGAAGGAAAATATGTGTTCCCAGCAGGCAAAATATTACTGACATTTTTAATAATAATGAAACATAAGACCTAGGTAGGGCAAAATGAAAATCCATTTTGCATGTCAAAGACTTGTTTGCAACAAATTTGTTTAGATTACTTTGTTAGATTTTGTGACTCTAATGGAGTAAGTTCAAGGTTAAGAAAACTAAAATAAATATCTAAATGACTGTGGGGAGGCTCACTTTCCCAGAAAGATTCTGAAAGATGAGACATCTTTATGCAAGACATAAGGTCTCCACCTTTGCTTCATGAATGCAGTTTTGTTTCCCTTTCAAGACAAAAAGGAAATCAAAATATCTGTTAATTTGCTTTTATATATCCTATGATTCTCCTAGCCGTGCATAAATTTAAGGAGTTAGACTATTTCTTACTGTATCTGGAAATATTTTTCTACTTGTCACATTTTTCAACTTTCCTTAAGAAAGCAATTCAAGTACCCTAAAATTTAAATATATGGCAGTTTACTAGCACACTATTAAATCCTTCTACTATAGGAAGAAGTAAGGAGAAGATTAGCATTTTATGGGCTCCCAAAATGAGGGATCATAGTTGAAGAAACACATTGATGGAGCTACACTTTGCCTGAAATAAGACAATTTAAAATATATTTAAAAGTCTTAAAGTGTAAATTAAAGATTAATCATCTTCATATATTTATGACTACTTTCTATCAGTTACCCAGTCAAGTGCCTTTAGATGACAGATAATTGATATGAGAAAAATATCTTCCACTGCCTTTCATCTTTCAGTTAATTCCAGAGTCTTTTTTATTTAAGGAAGATCTTTGAAAGAATGTGATTAATGCTTAAAACATTATTTCCACTTAATAAGACATCATGAGGTCCTTTGAGAAGATAATTCAGTTGGTTATAATACCTTGAACAAGAGAAAACTGTTTTCAAGAGCAGATATCAACCAGTAGTTTCCCAAAATTGATCCTGAATTCCATGCAAGCAACCATGTTGATTTGCTGTTATGTGTTGTCATTGACTCAGGCTGATTTAGGTTAATGTTCAAGACTGCTGGCCTCATGGATAGAAACTGGTCGCGTTTAAATACACAGCTTTGGCCGGGCATGGTGGCTCACGCCTGTAATCCCAGCACTTTGGGAGGCCGAGACGGGCGGATCACGAGGTCAGGAGATCGAGACCGTCCTGGCTAACACGGTGAAACCCCGTCTCTACTAAAATACAAAAAAAAAAAAAAAAAAAAAATTAGCCGGGCATGGTTGTGGGCGCCTGTAGTCCCAGCTACTCCGGAGGCTGAGGCAGGAGAAGGGCGTGAACCCGGGAGGCGGAGCTTGCAGTGAGCCGAGATCGCGCCACTGCACTCCAGCCTGGGAGACAGAGCCAGACTCCCTCTCAAAAAATAAAATAAAATAAAATAAATAAATACACAGCTTTAGAATTTCAGCGTGGATTTTTATCGTTTGATTACTGAATTTGTTTAAAATGGGGGTACCAGTGTCAATTTCCTGATTGTGAAGTTAGGTGAAGTTTCTATTAATATTTCATTGGATGTAGGCATGGCTTTCCTTCCTGGCTCCCTGTGGCTCTCATGGGCCTCTACTGGGTGTTTTTCTAGTCCCTATCTCTTCTCTTCTGCCTGGGTTTCAGTTCTGGCATGGCTTTCCACTTGTTGTCTCAAGAAAATTATCTAACCTCTCCTACTTACATAAAGGGGTAGAAATTCCTGCCCTCAGAGTTGTAAGAATTAAATGAAGTATGCATGCCTAGTGCTTGGCAGAGAGCCAGGTGCATAGAAACCTTTCAAAACATGTTAGCTCCCATCCCAGTTGGTGTCATTATGAACAAGCAGAACTGTTTCCTTAAAACCTTGCTACCTCAAGCGGGAGCTATGCGTCAGTGGGTAAACTAATCTGAGCAACACGTTACTCTCTTCAGGGGATGAAATGCTATAATGATGGTATATCTATTCTTTTACATTTATTTATTGGATATTGGCAAATTACAATTGTATATAAGTGTGTATATTTATAGGGTTCTTTTGAAAAATAAGATCTTTTAAGAGTTTCTTTGTAGCATTTGCTTCCATGTGATGACATTGTACTAGAATGTTGTGATATAGGAAAGCAGCATTTGTTGCTCTAACTGTGTTACAATAGCCATATAAAATACAAAACATTTGGCTGTGATATAATATAAATTTACTAAATACTTTTCATGGCATATGGGGGGGGGCAGGGAAGAAAAAATAAAAAAACCACATAGTCCTTAGTTCATCCTAAATGTCTCCCCATTGTAGAGGACTTCCATTAAAAACATTGTTATAGAGTTCTAATGGAATTATCTTTTATAGGTTTTTACAAAGTAATGTTTAAGTTTTAGAGCTAGATTCACTTTAGTATCAATTTGGTCACTAGACTCCTTTTTAAGGGAGATTTATTATAGTAAACTAAAATATTTATTTTTTGAAAGTACTGAGAAAATGGTTAGAAATTAAAGATTTCCTCTGAAGCCTGAATGTCAGGAACAATATTGTGGTTCAAATATCTCTATCTGACCTCCTCGCACTCATATCCCCCCAAGTATTTACTATATTATATAGGCAAATGTTAGCAATGCTAGAGAAATTCAGGTTTTCAAACTTCATAGTTTCAAAAAGAAAGTGGCATAAGATAATGAGCTGCCAAATCTATTAGTAATTAAGAGTAAATGATTGCTGTCAATTATTTTCAGAGAAAATGAGATGTTTAAGATGTAAATGTACTTTGAGAATGAGGACTTTGCCTAGAATGACTGATAAGTTACGAACCATTGTGAAGAAAAGAATGTCCTGGTTTACTATATTTAATAAATTGGAAAATCTGTATGTTCGTCAAATAGTTACTCTTTACTGATTGCGTGCCAGGTGGGAGTGTGCTGGAAAATGAGGCAACTAAGTCAGAGCTTCTGCTTCCCTAAAGTTTACATTTTAATTAGAGGTGGGAAAGAGGTGGGAGCTGAAGGAATACAGGTAAGAAGTAAAGAAGTCGATGGACATGGGGATTCCAAATAGTGAAACAGGTGATGACTTAAATAAGGTCATGTGAGAAAGAGTGTGGCTGGGATGCTGTCTTAGTTCTGGTGGTCAGGGAAGGCCTCTCTGAAAAGGTAACAGAATGCATGTGCTTTGCTTGACAAATGATGACCAATGGCCTTGGCATTGCAAACCTCCCCGTACCTTGCAGAACTGACAATTCACCACCAGCAGTGACTCATGAGAAAACAGTCACATCAAAACATGGAGAAATCTGTTATATAGAGAGAGGAAAAGATAGAAGAACTGAATGGATTGAGAACCTCTAAGCATACCCAGTGAGAAGAGGGTGAAGTCAAGAATTCAAAATAGTTATGGGAGGAAGAATAGAAGCCAACAAATGTTCTCTGTCCCAGTGGGCATATTTGAAGGTTTCCAGGTATGTGCTGACTTTGCTGGAGATGCGGTAGGCTACACCATGTTGCGCCCTCTGGCATCTGACACTAGGAAGCCACACTAACCTCAAGTGTAGCCAACAGTAAGAAGGAGAGAGTGAATTGCTGAGAGCATTTCTCTGATACCTCAGAATTTAGCATCTGCATAACATTCTCAAGAATATTGGGAGGCATCATGCAGGGGAAAGGGCAGTGAAGATCACAGAAACCACTCCAGCAAACAGAATAAAGCGACAGTTATTGTGCTTTAAGTAAACAGGCTTTGCACATCTCACAAAAAATTTTCAGTGTCAATATCCGGTCTCTAGGTTAATATTAAATGTTTCACAAATGCTGGATACTATATTATATTGTAATTAAAAACCATTCTCAAAGTATTCGTGGAAATTGTAGATGGACTCTATAACTCTGAGAAAGGAGGGTATACTAGCCGGATATACTTCACATAGCTAATTACCTTGGGACATTTATAATAAAAGAAATAGATGAAGAAACTGTCTTTGGCTCTTCAACTAGTCAGTAAGTTCCTAAGGGCAGAAACTATGTCTTATATGACTTTATATACATAAATATCTAGGAGTGTGTTGACTGTTTTATTTTATATAGTAATTGGAGATATCTGAATGGAAAATATTTTAACTACGAGTATTAGTTGATATTAGAATAGAAGACCATAAGCTTCGTAAGGGCAAGTACTATGTTAAATTATGACCTTAGGATCTGGAATGTAGTACATCCTCAAATAATTACTATGTAATTAATTTATTAAGGATTCTTAGCCTGAAGAAGAGAAACCTTGAGCAACATACTAGTAAATTTCAAATGTTAAGAAATGTTGTTCCATGGTGTGTCAATTAAACTTGATGTGTGTCCTGCTAGGGTATTAAACTCAGGACAGTAACTGAAAATTATAGGCAAGAAGCTCTAAAACAAGGATAACTATTATAGTATTGTTGTTTAATTGTATCTCTTAGTAGCTTCTCAGATTCCTAAGTTAGGGGTTGTGTGGCTGAACTGATGAACACCAACAGAGCAGGGGAAAATATTGCTTCTGTGCAAAAGAGAGGGAAAGAGTGAATATTTCCTGCATAACAATCTAATTTCTACAGCATAATGCCCATTTGAATGCTAATCTTGTAGAATTTTATTATATTTTGTATCTTTATGTTCCTCTACATAACAATTCATCTTTACATAGCTATCAGTGAAATGTTTCTCCTCCAACCTACAAAGCGTTCTGCAAGACAGAAAGTCCCTGGTCCTTGGTGAGGAGGTGTCTTCCTTCTTGGAGTCATGGGAAGAAACAGGATTTGTAAAGATCAAGTGATCCTGATTCATTCCATTTTCTAAAGCTCCTTCATCTTGACTGTTCCCTTTGTTGTTGAATTTTCTTGGTCTGTGGTACAACCTCTTCCTTGCAGAAGTACAGATTAATTAAATGCTTTTTCTAAATAATAGCAAGTAATAAAACTTCTTCAGGGAGTTCATCTGAGAATCTAGGATATAATTAATACAATTTAGGTGATTTAATGGTTTCTAAGGGTAGCTTCTGTTCTCCAAAAATCTAAATATTACTCTAGTGTATACGTGTGCTGTTTCTCATGGACAGATTGGTAGATTCAGGTAATAAGAGAATAAATGAGTATCCATATTGCTTTTTAGGTTCCAGAAGAGCTTCTTCTTTGGGAATATCACACTATGTCAGACATATTTTTTACTGTATAGAAGTACTTTGGTATTTGATATTTGAGCAACGTCTCAAAAGCAGCTTCATAGCATTCCCTACCTCCATATAGGAGGTGATCTGATTTAGAAATAGCACTTACTGAGGTGGCTTAATCTAACTGGAAGTGGCTATTTGCATGTTTACTTCATCTCTTATGTAGAAATGCAATATTTGTTTGTTTCATCCATTCTTAATTTTAAATGCCTTTTGGAGTTTGGGAGAAAATATAAATAAACATTTTTAAGAAACATACCAGAATACTAAAATAAATGAAATGAGGGCTGGAATCCATCATTCTTAGCAAACTATCACAAGAACAGAAAACCAAACACCGCATGTTCTCACTCATAGGTGGGAACTGAACAATGAGATCACTTGGACTCAGGAAGGGGAACATCACACACCGGGGCCTATCATGGGGAGGGGGGCGGGGGGAGGGATTGCATTGGGAGTTATACCTGATGTAAATGACGAGTTGATGGGTGCAGCACACCAACAAGGCACAAGTATACATATGTAACAAACCTGCACGTTATGCACATGTACCCTACAACTTACAGTATAATAATAATAAATAAATTTAAAAAAAAAAAAAGAGAGCATTTAAACACAACTTTAAAAGCCACAAAATAAATAAAATTGCACCCCAGATAACCCTCAGAACACAGTAGATAAAACCTCTAACTTCCCAAGAAGATAAACAGACGATGATGAAATAGTGATATTTCTTTGTATAGTATTTATTACATTTAACGTCCCCTCTCTTAAGATGAATCAGACATTCATGATAATAGTACCATTTGACAGATGAGTCCGTTGAGGCACAGTTAGTGACTAAGCCTACTACAATGATCCTATTTTCTTTACGTAATATAAAGTAAAATACATACATATTAAATACGTGATTTGTTTGATGAATGTTGACTTATATAGGCAATATATCAACACGAATAAAGAACATTTCCATTAGCCCCAAAAGTTTCTTTGTACCCACTTAATGTTAATTCCTATAAACCACAGGCAACTGCTGTTATGACAGCTGTCACCATAGATTACCTTTGTCTGTTCTTGAACTTTATTTAAAAACAAATGGAATCATGAAATAGGTATACTTTTTATGTCTTGGCTATTTCTATTTACCATTATGATTTGAGATGAATCAATGTTACTGTGTTCATTACTAGTTCATTCTTTTTATTGCCAAAGAATATTTCTTTATATGCATATGACATAATATGTTTATTCTCTAGTTAATAGACATATGGGTTATTCCATCTTAAACAAAGAGCTTTAAAACTCTTTTACAATTCATTCAGTAACCACACATTTTTGTTTCCCTTAGATAAATTCGTAATAGTGGGCCATGGGTTAGGGATACATGTATGAGAAAAAGCTGAAAAATTTTCTGATGATGATTTCCCATTTTATATACTAACAGCATTGTTATGAGAGTTTCAGTTGTTCCACATTCTCATCAACATGTGCTTCTGTGATTATTTTTTATTTTATTCTTTTTTTTTTTTTTAATTAGACTGAGTCTTGCTTTGTTGCGCAGGCTGGAGTGCAGTGGCGCAATCTCGGCTCACTGCAACCTCCTCCTCCCGGGTTTAAGCAATTCTCTTGCCTCAGCCTCCCGAGTAGCTGAGATTACAGGCACCCACCACCACACCCAGCTAATTTTTGTATTTTTAGTAGAGACGAGGTTGCGCCATGTTGGCCAGGCTGGTCTCAAACTCCTGACTTCAGGTGATCCACGCGCCTCAGCCTCCCAAAGTGCTGGGACTACGGGTGTGAGCCACCGTACCCAGCCTATTTTATTCTTTTGTAAAATCTGTTCGTTTCTTTTGGGCATGTTATTTATTTGATTTTTTCCCCATTTTATTACTAATCTTTAGGTGTTTTATATATTCTAGTTACAAGACCTATTTCAGATATGTCTATAGAAAGTATTTTCTTAGTATCTTATCTTTGTCATGGCTAATAATGATTTTGATGAGCAGAAATTTTAATGTACATGAAGTCCAGTTTACTTTTTTCCCCTTAGTTTTTTAATTGCCAAATACAAAGTCTATGTATTTGTCATGTATAACATGATGTTTTAATATATATGCATTTTGGAATGGCTAAATTGAGCTTATTAGTATATGTATTACTTTATAAATTATCATTTGTGTGTGTGTGTGGTCAGAGCACTTAAAATCTACTTTGTTAGTGATTTTTCAATAACGTAATAATACATTGTTTTAAACTATAGTCACCATGTCATGTCATAGATCACTTGATCTTTTTCCTTCTATGTAATTGAAACTTTGTAGTCTTTAACAAACATCTCTCATCCACCTCCCTAGCCCCTGGTAAGAACCATTCTACTCTGTACTTCTATGAGTTCAACTTTTTTATATTCCCCATGTAAGTGAGATCATGCTGTGTTTATCTTTATGTGCCGGGCTCACTCACCTAACATAATGTTACCTTTTCTAAATACCTTTTCTAAAAATTATGGTTTAGCCATTTGTATCCCCTGTTGGAAATCTTGCATATCTCATATTTGTGAAGTATTCTATATTTTCTGAGAGTTTTAATATCTTAGGTTTTATTTTTAGATTTTGCATCTCAATTAATACAATTGTTTGAACACTGTTTCTTGAAAATACTTCCATTGTCCCTTGTGTTATGTATATGCCACTAATTTATATATAATCACATTTTGATATGTATTTGTATCATTTTGGTAATTTTTATCTTTCAAATAACTTGCCTACTTAAACTCAATTACAAAATGCATTTGCATCCAATTGTTGATTATATCATCCTATTTCCTTGTAACGTCTGTAAATATGCTATTCCGTCTTTTATTACAGATACTTCTAATGAGGCTTTCTATTAGGTTTCTGTTTTCTATTTTGTCAATTTTTGCTACAAAACTTATTTCTTTCTGTGTATTTACTTCAAGTTTAATTTGCTCTTCTTCCTCTAGCTTGTTTTTAGATCTTTCTTCTTTTCTAAAATAAGCATTCATGTCATTTTATTTTTTTCTTCAGGCACTACTCTAGATGCTTCTCACACATTTTTACCAGTTTTGATTTCTGTGTTTCCTAGATTTCCTTTTATTTTTGATTTTTAATTTGTTAACATATGGTCAGATGACAAACTCTGTATGATTTCAGTCTTTAAAATACATTGAGACATTTTATATCCTGGCATATGGTCTGTCTTGGTAAGTGTTCGATGTACAGTTAACAAAAGTTTGCTGTTGTGGAAAGGTGGTTGATGATGTTGTTCAAGACTTAAATCCTTATTGACTTTCTGTATACTCGTTCTATCAATTACTGAGACAGAAATTATGAAATATTCAACTTTGTTGATTTACCTTTTTCTATTCTGGAGCTATTTTGCCTATATATTATACATTTATGATTGTTATATTTTCCTGTTTTATTTACCATCTTATGATTTTGAACTGTCCCTTGTTGTTTCTAGCAATATTTCTTGTGTCAACCTGCTTAGTCTGATCCAACTGTAGCCATGTCACCTTTCTTGTACTTACAGTTTACATATTTTCGTATTCACTCCTGTTAATTTCATTATATCTTGCCTTTAATTTTAAAGTGCATCCCTTGTATATAGAGTGTATAGTTATTAGAATCTTTAATTCATTCATTAAGATAATGTCTGTCTTGATTGAGTGCTTTAGTCCTTTCAAAATTATTTATTTTTATTGTTGAATTTACATCTACCATTTTTCTCTGTTTCAATTTGTCTAATCTTGGTTTTCCTTTAATTCTTTCTTCACTGCTGTCCGTTATGAGAAAAATGTTCCTATATAACATTTTAATTTCTCTGTTGACTTTCTAACTACAATTCTCTGTAATTTTTTGTTGTTGTTAGTACTACTTTAAGTTTTACAATCTGTATCCTCAACTTACTAAGCAATCAACTTCAAGTAAATCCTGACTTACTATTACTTCCAATATGATCTAATAAAATTGTATGCATTTATGCATGCCATCTATCATCTATTATTCCTCCTATTTGTTTTATACTATGTATGCATATGTGTGTATATTTGTGGTTCACACAAAAGTATGTCATTATAAATTATAAATCAACTGGCATACTGTTGTCATTTTGACTTTAAGCCATCACCAGCATGATTGGTAATAAGTAAATAGTTATTCTTAGATATTTTATAAGTAAAGCTATTGAATAAAAGAGGCTCATAAGGACAGAGAAAGAGGAATGAAAAATTTTTGCCATGTAAATTTTTACATAGGTAAAGCAGTCATATGAATTATGAAGTGGAATCACAAGGACAACCCAAATCAAGGAGTATGTTTTTCAAATAGCATGGTCAACTATCACTTGAATGGAAGGCTGTTGGGATATATAGCAAGCCAGTTATTTGCCGGGGGTCCATTGTTTATAACAAAAAATTAGCCTTTAAACATACTTACTCTCCTTTATGCAATAATTTCACTTTTCTTTTACTGCTTTCAAGATGAGCACCTTATCTGTGGCTCTCAGCTGTCTGATTGTGATTTTAATAGTTTCTTTATGTTGTTTAGGGATTGTTGAGACTCTTGGAGATATATAGTATCAAAACATCCAAAAACAATATGTAAGCTAATGATCATGGCTGTGTTCCAAACATAATTTTATTTAAAAATAATGAGTTTTCCAGCTTTGGTCCATGGCCAGAATTTGGTGAATGAAAATTTAATCCAATCCAATTTAAATGTTTTAAATTAAAAATATTATATTGTGTTTATTAGTTCATATTTTTTATTGGCTGATTTTTGTAGTTTCTACTTCTCTACCACGATTCCCTATTTTTCTCGTTACAATTATACATTTTTAAAATTCCTTGAAAATGTGTGTAAAGCTTGTTTAGTGCCCTTGTCTTTCATTTTCCTACCTTTGCCAATCTAAAGTCTTTATCTTTTGGATGACATTTCTCATCAACATCATGAGTTGAGGAGAATGGGTCAGTGGGTCTTATTTTCTTGCTTATTTTTCTATGACCTTTTTGTTTGACAGTGTGATTATGTTGTTGATTGTTTGGGTTTTCTGTCTGCCTTAATAGTCTTAAGTTTGGTCTAGCTGTCCATTCAGTTACTTGCAGGTCAACTTGATTCCTTAAAGTTTTGCCTTTAAGCTTTTTAAAGATAAATCTCTAGTTGCTTGTGCTCCATGACTAGATATACTACTTAGAAGGTAGTATCCTTCTAAGGTTTCAATAGAAACCTTTACAGATTTCTAATGAAAACTTTGTTCAATTAGATGTTTTGCACTCCGTGGTCAGACCCTGTGCAAATTTTGAAGGTTATTTTGTTCACTAATCACATCTCTCTCAGGTAATTGTTGTTTTGACGGTGATTTTTCTCCCTAATTATTATTCTTTTTTTCTGGAATTCTTAAACTTTACCTGTGAATACAAAGCTTTGTTTTTGTCCAAAACTCAAAGAGATCCCTAAGCAATTTCCTGGAAATCCTTCTGCAAATAAATCCCTCATCATCTCTTGTACCTTGCACCACATTTTAACTTACCCAGAACTACAAACTTTGTGTAATCACCTTAGGAAAAAAGAAAAAAAAAAAAAAAGCTGCTGTATTTTGTTTGGTATTCCCTGCTTTTTCTATCATTCAAAACATGGTTTTTATGTTGTTGTTGTTGTTGTTGTTGTTTTGCTAGAAAGCCTAGCAATGCTCATTCCATTTGTTCACCTTATCTAGTGATCACTGTCCTGCATTGCCTGTTACATAACACCTTTAAACAGTTGGCTTTCACATGTCTCTTTTAGTTCATTATTATTATAACACAATAGGCACAAATTGCTTTACTTTGGCTAGATATATTAATCATTCATAATAATGTTTCTTTATTTGTTTGTTGTATCATGTATATTATGACCCTGTCACTGTGCCCCATATATCTTCCATAAACTGATAAATGTTATGTTTATATAAAATTAGAATACAGGTAGAGCATTAATGAGATGAATTTTAAGTATGGACCTGTGTGGTACAGAACAAGAAACAAAAATGAGAAGACTGCAGCCCAAGAGGTACGGAAGACCACTACAGAGAATCTTTATCCTATCCTGGGAATTTTAGACATATGGTGGAAGGGTGTTTTTCTGCCAAGGGCCATGTAATTGTGCATGTAATAAAGATGAAGATGTACTGTAGTTAAGGCTATTTTGTCTATAGTTAATAATCAGAGATCTCCAGATAAATCCTTACTGAGATTTACCTCTTTTTCACTAGGCATATATCTATAACTAAATGATTGGAGGTACACATGCAATAGTTTTGAAAATTACTGAGTGGATAACATTAGGAGAAACACCTAATGTAGGTGACGGGTTGATGGGTGCAGTAAACCACCGTGGCATGTGTATCTCTATGTAACAAAACTGCATATTCTGCACATGTACCCCAGAACTTAAAGTATAATTTTTAAAAAGTATTGAGTTTTCAGACTGTGAAAAGATATTCTGGTAATGGAGAGCCTGCTTGGTTATAAAAGCCATCCAGAAAATTTAGCAAAACTTCCACTACTCATGACTATGATATTTACAGAGAAGTTTTTATTTCTTGCCAAGTGGTACAAAAGAAAACATGAGCTTAATTCAAGACTTCTCAGAAGCATAGCTTATAAATATTCTGGACTCTCAACTCTTAGAGCCATCATTTTTCTGGGGTTTAGACCTCACCTTGCTGGTGAAAATGCTCAGATAATCACTGTTTTGACTGCTTCTTAGTGGGTACTTTGCATAAATATTGGTGGTAATAGTAGTCAGGCAAGGAGATGCAGCTCTTTTTGAATAAATTTGGGAAGTAGTAGTTGTTGGTGATATTTTATAGGATAGTAAGGCACTGCATTGTTTTCTCCCTCTATGCTAATCATTTGCAACTTACTAGGCAAAAAATTTGAATGTAAAATGTAAACAACAATCAGAGGAGTTTTAAATTCAGACATAGGTTCCAACTGAAGCACATACAAAGCACACCTCCTTCTGATGTTACAGTCATAAAACAGTTGATCTTGCTGGGACAAGCTGTGACACACAATGACTAAACTCAGCCAAGAATAATCAGAACAAATTAGAGTTGTATTCTCTTACACCTCCCTTTTTAAATCTACCATAGTATTTCTCACAATCTCAAATTTTAGTCTATTTATGTGATTATTTGATTTGAATCTGTTTCTCACATTAGACTTCCAAAATCCAGGAAGTCAAGAAGGAGGTCTCCATTTCTCAGCAGTATCCTCAGTGTTCTATCTCTTAAGAATCATTTCCTTAATGAGTAAGTGAATGAGAAATATCTTGACACTGAGGAGCCAAATAGAAATTACAGAATAATTTTGGTATAGTGAAAACTAAATTTCGGCCAGGTGCAGTGGCTCATGCCTATAATCCCAGCACTTCGGAAGGACGAGGCGGGTGAGTCACCTGAGGTCAGGAGTTTGAGACCAGTCTAGCCAAAATAGTGAAACTCCATCTTTTCTAAAAATACAAAAATTAGCCAGACGTGGTGGTGGGCACCTGTAATCCCAGCTACTCGGGAGGTTGAGACAGGATAATCGCTTGAACCCAGGAGGCAGAGATTGCAGTGAGCCAAGATTGCACCACTGTACTCCAACCTGGGCAACAGAACAAAACAAAAAGAAAACTGAATTTCATATCTATATAACATTGTTTACAAAGTGCTTGATTTGATTTTCACAAAACAAAAGATAGACAAAGCTGACACCTTTTTATTTCTAAGCTAAACACAGGGAATTTGAGGTTCAGGGAGGTCAAACTACTTATTACTAAAGGTATAATTGAAACTAATAGAGATAACTTCCTGTTCTCTTTTGCAAGTTTCCTTTCTGCCATTAATATTATTTGTAACTCAAGTAGAGATGGGATTGAATGCTGACTCTTTGCATATTGCTAAAAATTATAGTTTTGCTGAAAATATTAGGCTAGTTATAATAGTAAATGAAAATTCATTCATTTAAATATCTTTAAGCAAATGATTCATTTTCCACAAAGTACTAGGCAGACTTTATCACCTTTTCTGGCAAATGCATTCACAGTTCTTAAGTATTTTAATTTAAGAAGCAAATTTTAAAATTTCCTTTTTATTAACCTAATTGCACACATATTCTTCCACCCTTCTTTTAGGAAACTATTTAGATTTTTTAATAAAAAGATATATTAACATTTAATCATATATATTTATCTGCATACAACTGATAAGGGGTTAGCTGTGTCCTCATTCAAATCTCATATTGAATTGTACCTCCCATAAATCCCTTGTGTTGTGGTACGGACCCAGTGGGAGATAATTGAATTATGGGTTGTTTTCTTTCATACTGTTCTCATGGTAGTGAACAAGTCTCACGAGAGCTGATGGTTTTATAAGGGGAAACCTCTTTTGCTTGGCTGTCACTCTCTTCTCTTGTCTGCCACCATATGAGACATGCCTTTCACCTTCTGCCGCGATTGTGAGGCCTCCCCAGCCATGTGTAACTCTGATCATTAAACTGCTTACTTCTATAAATTGCCCAGTCTTGGGTATGTCTTTATCCGTAGTGTGAAAATGGGTTAATATAATAACAAAAATGTGGTTATTATAACGTAATTAAATAATTTTACTCATGTAATAAGTATTTCATTGGTAAGTAACCCAGGATTGGTAGAGTTACCTAGGAACTAGGTTCCCTCTAACTTCATGAACTATTAGGTTTAGCATGTGACTTTTATTATTTACCATGCTTAGAATGCAAATTCTATTTTCAAAGTTGTGAGATGGTTTTATCTCATCTAGCTTATTCTCACATTCCAAGTAGAAAGAAAAAAGAAGCATCAAAGAGAAGGGCAGCATGCCACCATCAGGAAAGATAAAACATACCTAGGAATATTCAATTAGTTTTCACTTATAAAGCATTGTTCATTAATATGTCAATAGTCTCTCTTAATTGCAAGGAAAACTAAGAAGTACACTATTTCTTTTTATTTATTTTGAAGTTTGGCCATCACTGCCCCCACCCAAATAAAAGTAGGATTCTATTGTAAGAGAAATAAAGGAAAATGGACGTTGGATATGTTAAAAACTTTAGCCAGCTTTGTCTGCTGCATTTGTTAATGTTTTCACACCAATGGACTCTGTTTAAAAAAATATAATTGATAGAGCAATAAGCATTCATTCACTTATTCATTTATTCCTCCAACAAGCATTAACTAGAAAGTTTTAACAAGAGAAGTGCAGAAAAGAGTAAGACACACTGCCAGCATTCAATAGGTTTATGTTTAAGTGGAACAAATACATATATGGATGATTGTTCTGCAATGTAATAAGTACTATGAGAGATGAAAGTATAGAATGCTGCTATGGACACAAAAGAAAGTCAGCAATCAGATAAGACTTCCCAGAGAGGCTAACAAATTCTAGGGGAATGACTTTAAATGTCATGCCTATGAAATTTATTCTAGAAAATTCTAGAGTAGGTGGTCTTGAGTCATTCATTTACTGCATATCATGGGCAAGTAGCTTAATCTCTCCAAACCTCACTTCTTTTCATATATAAATAGACAATAATAAATTAAGAGTGCTATCATGAGAATTAAATGCTAATACAAAAAAAAGGCCCCTTGGCCAATGCCTAGCACATAGTAGACACTAATAGACATTGAATGAGTTACTGAATGTATATTGAAAATACTATAATCTTCCTTTTATATGTGAGGAAATTGAGGCACAGATAGTGTAATAAATGCAAAAAAGACCTCACCATCAGTAAGTTATAGAAGTGGGTTTCTAACAATGGCCATCTAATTCTAAAGCCCACAAGTGTTACACCCTCCCCTTCTGCTTTGGGTTTTAGAAAATTTACAAGTAGCAAACAGGATTTTTATGTCATTCTTTTAACAATGACAATTCACCTTTCTATCCATTCTTCTCATGTCTCAATGCATTGCATCAACGGAATACCTTTCTGTTTTTAGTAAAGTGATTGAGCACCATCTCTGTCAAAGAAATAATGCTTGGCACTGTGCAAAATGTAAAAATAAATTATGCAAAACACTGTCTCCTAACAGTGAAGTACATGTTCTATGCATGTATGTGATATTCATTTCTGTGGGTTTGTAGATACCTATTAGAATTGTTTTATTCCTCAAGAGTTTTCAAAAGGATTTGAAGAAACATACATATAATGTAGGCATACTAAAGCAACAGAATCCTCCTCAAAATCAATAATAATCAAAACCACTCAAATAAAGCAAAAATAAAAAGCAGAGTTTTAAAAAAAGAAATATATGGTAATGATTGATGGGAAGTTAAATTAATATATCACAAAATCTCAGACTTATAAGTAAGTTTTGTTATGGGGCATAAAATTGAGCTATTAGCAACCTGATAACCATACAAAAACTAACACAGGGTATATTGGGTGGTTCTCACTATCTATTCAATGAATTTAATCCTAGTTTTTTAAACTATTATTATTCTGTTCTTAAAGGACATTGGGCAGCCTGAATATAAAATTTTATTATGTAGGTGTATTCACAATTCAAATATTTGACTTCTCTCTAAAACCCTTTGAAAAAATATTCCATATTGACACATATCTAGGGCCCATTACTAGCAGAATGAAAACTTTGAAAGTATCTTTTCTTTCTGCCAGAAGTTTAGGTCTTTTGTGTCTTGATTAGTTGAAGCATAAGAGGAGAAAGAGCTCTGAATAAGACAGAAACTGTTTCTGCCCTTGAAAAGTTTGCAGTCTATTAGGAAGACTGACATTACTCAGATGATTATAAATATGCAACAGAAATGTGAAGAGTTAGTTTACAGATATGTGTGACAAGTACACTTGATCTTTTTTGAGACAAGCATGTTTCAAAAAATACAGAAGAATGAGTAGAATTATACTAGGAATTTACTAAACAAGGAAATAATAGGAAATGAGTGATGGTGTATGATAGTGTGGGAAGTGAAACTCTCCATAATTAAAACAAAACCAGATAAAATGAACGACATAGGCAAGTATTCACTGATGGGAAAGAGGAAAATATGTATGTGCAACTTATAAAGTCCAGTGTGGTTAGCAAGTAAAAACAGTGGAGGAAAATGAGAGTAGATAAACAAGCAGGAATTATGAAATAAAAAAAAATATATATAATAAAGGACTTAATAGTATATGGCAATAACAGTGAATATCCAACCAAGTTGATACTGTTATGATCTGTATTATTATTAATTCTACCACGGGCTTAACATTTTTTGTGTCTTATTCATGGTACGCTTATAAAGAAAAAGTAACGTCCCCTGGGTTGTTTGGTAAGGAATAAGAAAAGTATGCTATGATAGAAGATACCTCTCAATAAAAGATTATATGGTCTAGCTCTGCATCAATCTGAGCTTCATATTTTATTTTACACATGATATATAATATATGATATAATAGGAATTATATATTTTTATAATTTAAGATTATGCTGGGTCTCAGAGAATGATACCACAAAAATATGGTACCTTGGCAACTGAGCACTTAGAATGAAAAGAAATTTGAAGGTCTTAGAATCAGGTCTCTCTGACCTTCCCTTGTTTCTTCCCAAGTGCAAGGAGGTGCTGTCTCCAAAATTGTCTGATCTGACTGAGGGAAGCTCTTCCAAAAAACACAAATGCTATAAACACCCTATCTGAAATCTCATTAACCTGGGAAGATTACTCATGAAAGAAGAAATGAAGGATCATCACTAGCACAGCCAGACAAACTTTTCATCTGTTCTTCTGAGGTCTATTACCTGAGAGACTTTATCTGCATAATAAGACAACCTCTGTTCATAGTGCAGTTCCACCCCTTACCTTCACATAAGTTGTTGCTACCTTCTTCAAAGCTCCGAGGAACTTAGTCTCAGGTTAGTAGGTCCATTTACCTTCCTAAAAATTATTTACTCTTCCTCTAAAATTGCCTACATCCTCTACTTTTCTCTCCTATAAGAAAAGGGTATTTAAGCTTCAACCATCTGGACCATCATTGAGTTTTATACTTTGTATGATTCCCATGTGCTTGCACATCAATAAGTTTTTATTCTTTTTCTTCTGTTCATCTATTACCAGTTTGTTTGTAGACTCAAGTTCTCAAAACTGCTGGAGGTGGAAAGAAATTTCCTTTCACCCTTACAATTATCAGGACCCCAACACCAGTTGCAATTTTCCAGACAGTTCTGTTCAGAGAAAACAAAAAGTCTTTTCTAGAGAAGGGGCTGAACTACTTAAAATTATAAAATATTATATCTAAATATTCTTGTCCAACATGTCTGGGTCTTTGAGGAACAGAACTTGTTTTATACCAATTTTCATTTCATTGAGGCAAGACAAAAAACATATGAACCTTTGATATATGATCAGAGCTGTTTTCAAATATTGCTTTAATTTATAGTTTATTTTTTAAGTAAGAGGGTCTTTTTTTAAATTTTTTTTGAGACAGAGTCTTACTTTGTCACCCAGGCTAGAATGCAGTGGGGCAATCTCGGTTCATTGCCTCCCAGGTTCCACCTCCCAGGTTCAAGTGATTCTCTTGCCTCAGCCTCCCAAGTAGCTGGCATTACAGGTGTGTGCCACTGCACCCAGCTAGGTTTTGTAATTTTGGTAGAGATGGGGTTGCACCATCTTGGCCAGGCTGGTCTCGAACTCCTGACCTCGTGATGCACCCACCCCGCCTTGGCCTCCCAAAGTGCTGGGATTACAGGCATGAGCCACTGTGCCAACAGGGTCTTAAATATTTATTAATTTTATTCAAGTTTCAGGAAGATGATTGCAAAGTGCAATGCCTCCACAGGAAAGAATAATACTGTGAGTTATAGAAAAACCCAGGAAGTTTTGCATGGGTTTGTTAGGGATATAGAATACATGTTTCTAAATGAGGGTTTGGAAAGCTATGCCAATAAAATGGCAACAGAAAAACAACAGTCATGCCTGTAATTGGAGAAGAGTGAACTAGAAACACTTATAAGCATTCTCACTTGTGAATCAGTGATTGGGAGAAGAGAATTAGAGAAAGTATGTGTTTTCATAAAAACATCCAACAAAAAGCAGTCTTATCTACTGCTAAGGATGGATACAGGCTCTGGCTTCAGTGTTATTTATTTATTTATTTATTTATTTTCTTACTTAGTTTGGAGGCCAGTGAGAATTGTATTTCAACACTGACACTTTCCTCTTTGCAGGTGGGATTGCAATTTGCATGCAAATGACTGGCAAACCAGTTAGGAAGTCCATTGGTATTCACAAACGGTAGGAGCAGTCCCTAGCAAGACCTGGAAAGCAAATTTACTGACTGACCCTCAGTAACGGTAAATATTCAGAGTCAGAAACTACCTTTAAACAAACAGGCCAGTGGAGAAAAGGCTGGAATTCATGTGCAGGTTAGGAACTGTAAAAGGAAAATCAATCTTGGGAGCTCAAATTCACTAAGCCAAAGGGAAAGTCAAGCTCAGAACTGGGTCATGCAAAACTGCCTCTCATTTTGTGTCCTAGATTAGATGGCTAGAAAGATGAAAAGCTACATCCCTCCCTCATATTTTGCCCACAAAGAAATTCCTTGTGGACCCCAAGATCTTTACCCTAAAGTATTTCTGTTAAAGTTCACCATGTCGGTGTAAATTGATAGCTTATCTTCATAGGTGCAGGGACATAGGGCAGAACTCAAAGTCATCCTCCCACCACCGGAGACAGATGCATATCTGATTGTTGCCTCTGCCCTATTGTCTATGTAATCTTATGTAAAAATGCAGATTCACTGAGCCAGACAAAGGCATGAATGATTCTATTCCCCTACCCCCGCTCTCACGTGAAAATTTAATGTTTCTCAATATCCTGCCCTTTCCCCTGTGAATAGGAACCATCTTCAGGAAAGGTCTCCCAGGTGCGTGTCCTTAACTTTGGCAAATAAACCTTCTAAAAAGATTGAGACTTGCCTGGGTCATTTTTCTTGATTGACAGAACTCTTGGGAAAGCTTGGCTGCATTTGGCATCTGGCTACCAGTTCTTGGTACTCTCATTCAAACCACTCTCTAACTGCATTTCTTATTCCATAATGACCTTAATCAACTCTCATTTTCTGGACAAGTCGCTGTTTTCTTTTCTCACCGTAGGCACCTCTTGGTCCACACAAATTGGACCAATTTTCAGTCTGCATGCCAAGTCTGTTGGTGATACAGCATTCAGGAGCCCCATGAGAAAGCACAAGTAGTTCTTTCCTCTCCATTTAAGTTCCACCTCTTCTTCAAGTCACACCTCTTCAATAGATTCCATTAGTTCCTCAAGTCATAGTGATTTTTTCTGTCCTTCTTATTACGTAGAAACTAATGGTACCATTTGGTAACAATTTCAATTGCCTTGTATATTTATCATTTTATAAATATTAGCATGTTTTACCCATATATATATAGATTGTAGCTCTCCCAAATTAAGCAAGAACATCTGTGAAAGCAAAATACCTGATCTGATATAGCAACTATCATCCCAATAATGTTTTACCATCCAGTGCCTGTCATTAAATATGTGCCTTAATAAAATCTCGTTCATAATTGAGAAAGAATTTATTAATGTCTTCATTTTAAAGATAAGGATGCAATGATCTACGGGTAACAGTTTACAATAATAGCTTCTGAATCAAATCATTTTTTCTACTAGTAGTTTGTTCTAAACTTCTTAATTACCATTTTTAAAGTCAAATGCAAGAGCTACCTTATATAAAATCTCACAAAGGCTTGTGACTGAATAAATAAATATGGCTGTAAACTGTGTTTGATAAGTATCTCTGTTTTCTAGGGTTACAAAAATTAAAAAGAAAAAAACAACATATCTCTTCTGCCTTCAAAATGCTGTAGTCTCATGGAGTCATATAGACAGAATATCACAATATAACATAACATTCAATAACATAATATGACATAACACAGCATAACATACAACAAACCATAACACATTAAGTAAATTCATTAATAGAAACCGTTGTTATGGGGTGTAGTTAAAGGTGACAATTAATTCTCCTCAGGGGTATGGAGATCACATTGTCAAAGTATTGAAGGATGAGTTGGAATTTGCTGGGTGGACAAAGAGAAATAGATATTATATAGCAAAAGGGCAGTATGTTTAGAAAGACATGGAGTTATACAAAGGCAATAATACACACTCTTAGAAGGGTGGAAATTATAGCTTGCCTGAAGCTTGGACGTTTATGAAATATTATATTATAAGAAAATGAGGCTGGAGAAATAGATTTTGGTCAAGTGGTAAAAATATTTATGTCTCATATAAGGGAGTTTATTTTATGAAAGTCTGTTTCAAAACCTACTTTATTTTTTCTAAGCCAGGGAACCCACATAACCCTTTTTACAAGGTATTTTATAAAGAACTTTTAGTGCTTCTTAAATCCCTTGACCTTTTTTGATAGGAGATACATGGTTGTCATCTCATAATATCAATATACCAGTATCACACTATGAAGTAGATAATATGAATCTCATTTTACAAGTCACCAGTCTAAGTTCAAAAGAAATTAAGAAATTTGTGTCTGTTCACAAATTTGGTAGGCATTAAATTTTCCTTACGATCCAACTACTAAGCTTCCCATCAAGGATGAGATCAGGGTATTATAAGTGAGGTGACTAGGGTTTAAAATGTTAGAATTTAAACAGGCAGTCATTCTCAGGGTCTTGCAAGTGTTTACCCTACACTCACATGACTGACAGGGAGTGTCTCCTTAAATTTTGCATCAGTCCTATTTCCCCTGTGTCTATTGGCGGTGAGGAGTTCTCTCTCACCAACCATAAAACACAAGATGTTGAAAATCTTGTATATCTAATAAATTTCAAAGGACCAATTTCCTAGAGCTTTCTTACTCATCTGCCTACCTCCATTCAACCCCTCGAGTTGTTATCTGCAAACCCAACCCATATATTTCATATAAGTCCTATCAGATTATGTATCTTTCCTGCTTAGAGCATTTTAATTTTACTCATGCAACTTACAAATGAGCCTAAAATCCATGTGGCCAGCAAATTCTTGCCATTTTCTTTCAAATACATGTCTCTTTTTCTCATTTTCTTCCACTTCACTCCCTTTACCACAGTCTTTTTCAGACCTCAGGGCCTTTACGTTGGTGGTTTCTCTTCCTGAATATTCTTCCCCATCTCTTCATAGCCTGCCAAAACACACTGTTGACATCTTAGCATCCAGATCTCTTTCTTAGAGATGCATTTTGTTCTTTTGTTAAACATATTTTTATTGACATATAGCTCATGTAAGATGTAATTCACCTATGTGACCTATTTGATTCAATGATTTTTAGTATATTCACATGCAATCAGCATCATATTCAATTTTAGATTTTCATCATCTCAAAAAGAAATCCTATATCCTTTAGATATGAATTCCCCTATCTCCTACCTGCACTCCTTTTTCTAAACAACTGCCATTTTACTTTCTGTCAGTATAGATTTCCCTATTCTGGACTTCCATCTCAATAGAGTCAAATAATATATGCACTTTGTGGACAGTTTCTTTTACTTACCATAATATTTTCAAGGTTCATTTATGGTGTGGAATGTATCAGTACTTCATTCTTTTTCAAGGCTAATAGCCCATTGTATTAATACACCTTATTTTATTTGTCTGTCTATTGATGGATACTTGAGATCTTTCTACCTTTTGGCTATTATGAATAATACTGCTGTAATGCATAAGTTTATATAAGTTATATAAGTTTATATAAGTTAATTATACTGCAGTCATGCATAAGTTTTTAGGTGTACATGTGTTTACACTGTTCTTGGATACATGCCCAGAAGTGAAATTGGTCATTTGTGCATCTTCGTTAGAGAAATGTCTATTGAGATCTTTTGACCATGTAGTAGTTGAGTTTTCTTTTTATCATTCAATTGTAATACTTCTTTGGATATTCTAGCTACAAATCTCTTTTTAGATCTATAGTTTGCGAACGTTTTCTCTGTCTTTTGTGTTATGCTTTCACTTTCTTGATGATATCCTTTGAAGAACACTTAAAAAATTATTTAATGAAATCCATTTTTCTTTTTATTTCGATTTTTGTGCTTTTGGTGTCATATTTAAGGGTTATTTGCCAAATTTAGTATTGGAAGCCTGAAGAAAAATATTTTAAAATAAATAATGAAAGTTGTATTTGTTGACAAAAACGTTGTGATCAGACACTCATAAAAAACTCAAGTTATATTTCCCCTAGGATCAATAGTATAGTATTTGTTAATTCAGTGTTGATGATTACTTCATAGAGCATAAATACCATATATAACAAAAATTGACTGTATGTTATTCCACTGCATCTGACCTCCATTGTTTCTAATGAGAAGTCAGCTGTTAATCTTATCGGGCTTCCCTTGTACACAATGAATCCTTTTTCACTGGTTGCTGTCAAGAATTTCTCCTTGTTTTTGACTTTTGGCATTTTAACTATGATATGTCTGTTTCTGGATCTCTTTGTGTTTATTGTATCTGGAGCCCCTTAAGCTTCTTGGATGTATTGTTGCCTTTATCAATAAATTTGGGTACTTTCCTGTTATTACATATTGTTATAATTATTTTCAAACATTTTCCTTTCTCTCTTTCCTCTCCTTTTCACACTTCACCACAAATGTTGGAGCTGTTGATGGTGTCCCACATTTCTCTGAGGTTCTATTCATTTTTCTTCATTCCTTTTTCTCTCTGTTCTTGGCTTATATAATTTTTATCAACCCATCTTCAACTTTACTATTTATTTTCCGCCATTTTAAATCTATTTGTATGCCTTTTTAATTTTTTTAATTTCAGTAACTTTTAAACTTTAGAAATTCCATTTGATTTTGGGGGGACTATCTCTTTATTGATGTTCTCTATTTCAGGCCATGTTATCATCATAAATTTTCTTACTTATTTAAGCATGCTTTCCTTTAGTTCTGTGAACATGTTTCTAATGGATATTTTTAACTCACTATTTGTGAAATCTGACATCTGGTTGCTCTAACAGGCAGTTTGTTCTGTATGCTTCTTTTTCAACATAGATTTTACTTTCTTGTTTCTTTGCATGCCTGATAATTTGTTGTTGGAGGCTAAACTTTTAAAATATATTGTAGCAACTCTGAGTAATGGCATCCTATCACTTCCTTTTCATTCTTATGCCTAAAGTTTATCATTTGTTTGTTTGTTCATTTGTTAGTGGCTGATTATTTTGGTGAATTTTATTTCCCCCTCAACAATGTTAAGATTTTATTGTTTCTCCTAAGGGAGGCACAGCTTCAGATATGCCCACAGTCATCCCAGGATAACAGTGGCATATGTACGACTATCTTTCTCTTTTTCCTAAACACACCAGATTTTAAACTCTACCAATTTCCAATTGACTGTTATACTGTTTCAACCATGACCTGGGGCATAAATTACTATACAAACTAACCAAATTGCAGCTTCTTTGAATAATAGTTTATGAAGTCCATGGTAGGTATTTGTTGTAGCTTCAGAGGACCTCCTCCCAGCTGTCGTATTCTCAAAATCTCTCTTGCAAACCAACTGTCCTGCCATCTAAACTGTACCTTTATCAAATCCACAAATCTTCTAGTTGTTTTTCATTGCAACGCTTTATTTTTGACAGCACTTTTAGGTTTACATTTTTCCCATCTCTTTTGCAAATGAAGCCAGTTTCTTTGCAAAGAGATTAGAAGCTATCTGTTTTACCATTCACTCATTTTTTCTCAGGAAAACATTTTTAGCCAGAGCTCTGGAGCAGGGGGTGGCACAATGGCAAGGTACTTCTAAATGCCACCCCTGCTCTAGGAGTTCAGCACTCAGTGGAAAAAATCGAAATAATGGAAAGTCATTTCAGTTTACCTCTCCTGCCAAGAAACTGCTGCCTCACAAGCTGGGCAAGGAGAGTTGCAGGGTTCATAGGAGCACCTGTATTCTCATATTGACATGTTCAAGATAAAATTTCCCTTCCAATGTACTTGCCCGGGACTCAGCCTTAGAAACCAGTAGTTGAGGACAGGGTGAGAAAAGTTGAAAGTCTTGTTCTGCCTATGAGAAAACCCTCTGACTTGAAGCTGAGGAGAGAAGGGGTTCTTTGAGTATAGCTCTAGCAGTCTGAAGTGAATTTTCTGCCTTGCTAAACTGGGAGTGTGGATTGGAGAGGTAGTAATTTTCATTCAAATCCATAGAGCCTTGCCTTTCTTATCATTTTTTATAGATTTTTCTTGGATAGATTTTTTTTAAATTTCCTATTTGCCCTCAGTAGCATTTCATAGAATTTCCAAAAAAATAAAAATAAGATTGTTAAATAATTTTCACCAATTTTATTGGTCAGTAGATCAGCAAAGCTCTTCACAATGTGATGCTGGAAGTCAATTGAGAAAATTTTCTGATCTCCTGTTCTGAATTGCAGTCATTTGTAATACTAGGTCTCATCCCTGTTATGTTTTTTTTCATTTATATTATCATTGTGGTATGATTTTTATAATTATTTGATGCTGGACTCCTCATTTACCCCTAGATTCTTGAGGTCAGAAACTATGTATTTACTTTGTGCACAAATATATTACTATTAACTAAATTATTACCTGTTTACTAGACAAGATTTGATTAAAAATAAAATATTTGTTGAATGACTAACTGAACTCAGTAATTAGAGTAACTAGACTGTATATGATGGGGGCTGGGTGGAGAGGAATTTTAAAATTACTGCAGGCTCTCAAATCTGATAGATAGTGTAGATGGTGACACACTAAGTAGAATGGAGAATATTGAAGTGAGATCATATTTGTAGTAAACGTTTTAAAGTCTGAGTATTATAAGACATTTTGCAATGTAATTATACACACTTGGCTGTTAAAAAAGTTTTTATATAGAAAAAGCTCAGGTTGAAATATCAGTTTTCATAAAGTCCTAGTTCAGATAAAAGAGACCATGTTTCCCTATCCTGAGGGAGTCTCCCTAGGGTAAGGGGAACATCAGGCATTGACATTTCTGTTTCTTTGGCTTACACAGCCCCCATGTGGTTTGGGAAATTTGGAGATCTGCATTCTTCAGTTTGGACAAGTCAGAACTCTGGGTAAGAATCGAAACTGGAAGGCAGCAAAGATGTCTTAATCTAGCACACAGAACTAAGTCAAGAAGCTATAATTAGGATAAAATAAAAACATAGTGAAGAATGTCAATAATTTCTGAGTATTTCTGAATACAAACAGTTGGGGAAAGGAAAACAAGAATTCTGTCTTATGTGGAATCAACCTCAGTGCCCATCAATGGTGGAACGGATAAAGAAAATGTGGTAATGTACACGGTGGAATACTACACCACCTTAAAAAAGAATGAAATTATGTCCTTTGCAGTAACATGGATGCAGCTGAAAGTCATTGTCCTAAGTCAATTAATACAGGAACAGTAAACCAAATACCACATGTCTCACTTAGAATCAGGGGCTAAACACTTGGTCCTTATAGGCATAAAGATGGCAACAATAGAAACTGGGGACTACTAGAGGGAGGAGGGAGGGGGAAGGAGGCAAGAGTTGAAAAGCTAACTATGCTCACCACCTGGATGATGGGATCAGTTGTACCCCAAACCTCAGCATCATGCTCTATACCCATGTAACAAGCCTGCACACATACCCACTGAATCTAAAATAAAGTTGAAATTACTAAAAAATTTTTAAAAAGAGTTCTGTCTTACAGGATTCTATATTACCTCAATACTAGTGGAATAGATGGACAGTCCATTAAGAAACAAACAAAAAAACAAAAAACCTTACTGTTATCTGGCCAATAGGCATAGGATGTAGGAAGATAGGTAAAGTAGTCATTTATCTGCAGGATATCTTTATATCTTAATGAACCTATTTACAGTTAAAATTCTGAAAGGGGCATCTCCAGTTATTTCTAGCAAAAATGATAAAAACAGCAGTAACATATCAATAATAACAATATTTCAATACGGTCAATTGATATTTCCTTAAATTTATGTAACACTGGAGTTTCAAAAAAATGTTAGAAAACAAAGTTGCTATTTTATTTGAATTAACAGAATTCATGGAGCATCTGGTTATGGGAGTTGGAGCTCATCTGTTCTGTGTTGAGATCCCCAAGACCACCTTCAGATTTGATGATTCACAAGAATGACTCAAAGGACTCAGAAACTGTTATACTCACAGTTATGGATACATGAAAGGATACATATCAATATCAAAATAAAAGGTGGGCCAGGTTTGGAATAAACCAGGTGCAAGCTTTCAGGTGTCCCCTCCCATAGGAATCATCTGGAACAAACTATGTCCTTCCAGCAACAATGTGTGACAGCACGTGCAAAGTAGAACAGATCGCAGTAGACTACCTGATCCTTGGTGTCCAGAGTTTTTAACGGAGGCATGCAATATTGTGTGACTAACCTCAGCTCCCAAAGCAAAATCCATGCATTTGCCGTAAATCACATTGTTAGCATAAACTATCTGTTAAGACTCTACAGGGCGACTCAAGGCCTCAGGGATATAAAAACACTCATTAGCCAGAGCACTCAGACTGCCCAGAACTCAGTTGCTAGGAGCCAGTCCTGAAAACAGGACTTGGAAATATGCAAGATTTAAGAACAGTCTTTTGAACAAATGCTTTCCTGAACGTTCTCTGTTTGGTTATGCACCTAGATCCTTAACTCTCCTGGTACACTTGAACTAGAGTTCCTGGAAGCCACGTGTGACTATTCTCTTGATCTACAAGGAAAAAAAAAAAAAAAAGTAAAACCCTGTGTTCCATCTTGTTACTCCTCCCTCAAATCCATTTATCCTATACTCTTCCTATTTCTACTCTGTAAGGATCAGGATTCTGTGACTAACATTTTGTTGTTGTTGTTGTTGAGATGGAGTTTTGGTCTGTTGCCCAGGCTGGAGTGCAGTGGTGCACTCTTGGCTCACTGCAAGCTCTCCCTCCCGGGTTCATGCCATTCTCCTGCCTCAGCCTCCTGAGTAGCTGGGACTATGGGAGCCCGCCACCAAGCCTGGCTAATTTTTTTTTTTTTTTTTTTTGTATTTTTGGTAGAGACGGGGTTTCACCCTGTTAGCCAGGATGGTCTGGATCTCCTGATCTCGTGATCTGCCCACCTAGGACTCCCAAAGTGCTGGGATTACAGGCGTGAGCCCCTGCGCCCAGCCAACTAACATTTTTGTTGACCACTTATTACATGCTATGTTTGGTTCTAAGAACTTTTTTGTCATAATTAATCCTAAAAACAATCTTAGTGGCAAGCCCTATTATTAGTTTTGTTTTCCAGGTCCTGAAATCAAAGTTTAGAATTCTTAAGGAAATTTTCAATAGCACACATTATTTGGTGTGAAGGTGGGTTATAAACCAAGATAGTCATACTCCAGGGACCACAGTTTTTATCATTACGTGAACTATTAAAAAAAGCAGAATGCTTGCGTGGCCACTCTAAATTTAGCATCTCTCCTGTGCTACTATATAAGGTCTCTGCCTATTTCTCCACTTTGTTTTGTATTACTAAATGCTACCTTAAGTTAGCCTAGTGTTGGTTCGTATCTTTCTTTTGAGACACACACTCTTTTTGCTTCTGTGCTATGTCTGAAGGTGAAGAACAAAGATGGGTACATGTAAAAGAAAGAAAGTCATTTTTCTTCCACGTTCCTGAAACTATAGGGCTAGGAAGGTACCTGAAAGGATATGCTAGGAGAAGTCTGTTTAAATCTGATCAGATACAGATTTGGTTCAATATAAAGAAACATTTTTAATAGCAAGATTCAACTACAATACAAGACGATGGTTCACACAATAGTGAGCTCTTTGCAGCTAAGAGTATTCAATCAAGAGTCGAGTCAGGGATATATTCTCTTTCCTAAGATTAGGAGGGAGGAGCAGACTACTCTGAAATATTCTTTTATTTTAATAATGTTATACTATATTTAGAATAAAGAAGCCTAAAGTTGTTTTTGATTTCTCCAACTTTATTCAACTAATTAATAACAAGATCAGGGCAAGGTTTGACCTACCTGTGCTGCCTCCTGGCCTAAGACTTATGGAAGCCCATAAGCTTTAGAACTTAAGCTAAAAGGTAAAATAGATATTGATTTTGGCATTTCAAAAGCTAACATATTTGGGAGGCTGGGACCCACAGATGGTTTGTTTCCTAACAGATGTTATCTATGCAAACACAATAAGCTTTTGGAAATTTATTATCTGCAAATTTTTCCTTCCTTTTGAATTTGCTTTTTAAAGTCACTCTATTAGCTATTAGAAGTTTGACTCTGGAGTAGCACTTGAACCCATAATTACTGATTGTTTCTCTTCTACAGAAAACATAGAGTTAGTCACAGAAGGGGTGAAAAAGACGGAATCATCCCTCATGTTACTAACATCTATAAAGAAAAACATGCCACGGGAAGAAAGTAGGTCATTATTTAAGGTGTATACCGCTAGTAGGAAAAGAGACACTCGGAAGTAAGTGCTATGGAATATAGAGCAGGAAGCCTGTTAAAGTATTACTTCAATAAACGTTAATGAAATAGTCACATTACTCTGTGCTCAGTGCTAGGTGCAGCAGACATACTAATGCAAAAAACACATCTGATCCCTGACCTTTGGAAGTTCTAGTTTGCCAAGAGACAAACAGTAAGCAAAGAAGATACATACAGTGAACAACTATGCAATCGTTACAAAGCAAAAGTATAAAGTCCTAGAGAAAAATAATACAAGGATCCAATTTACTTTAGGATCATGGAAGGGATGTTCCCTCAGAAGTAATGATGTTGATGTCAAAGATAGGAAGGAACCTGTTTGGTAAAGGGGGAAAGTGCGGTTTTGAAAGAGTTAAGACTAACTTTCTAGGAATAAGGAATACCTTATGCATAATACAAACTGAGGTGAAAATATGTTTGGTGCATTCAAATTACTGAAAGGTGTGCAACATAACTAATAGAGGGGTGGGGAGAGAGAGAGAGCACGAAAGAGAGAAAGGGGACACCAGAGAGCAAGACAAGACTGTGGTTGTATGTGAAGGTTTTCTGGAAGAAACAGGTTTGAGATTTGATGCTATATGGAATGGTGTCCTTGATATCATAAGGTAGGAGAAGTTTAACGCTCACTCTTAGGAGGAAAGAATTAAATTATCTTCTCCTGAAGCAACTCAGAGTTCAGCAGTAGCCTGTGAGCCAGGCAAATTTTATTCATGAGTTATATTCCACCCATCCTGAGAAATTTCAAAGAAACCTTTTCCTGAAAAAGCAGAGTACAAAAGAGATTAAATCAAAATGTTTCTTGGAGAAGGTCAGGTACGTGCTTATAAATCTTCCTGAGTTTCTCATATAAAAAATATTTCAAACCATTTTCCTTCAAGTTCTTTTGTTCCAGGCAATATTGTTCTTGGAAAAGAAAGACCTGACGGGGATACAGAAGCTGGCTTTGGCAATATCCAATTTTTCAAGACCCATGTAAAGCTGTCAGTGAGTTGATTTCAACTTACTATTTATGGGCACCAGGACTCACAAGTAAGAAAATGGCTTTGCATGAGCTAATTTGTTATTGTCCAGCAATCTCACCTCCAGCCCCAGGAAAGACCAAATAGGAATGTTAGCATACGTATCTAGAGAACTTTCCTCCCGGAACTTTTTGCAAACCACCCATCATTTCTTTGGAAAATCTAGAGCAATTCATTTGTCTTTGCCTGTGTCTAGAAGTAATAAGTTTTGCCTCCAAACAATTTTCTTGAATTACTTTTATAATTTTTTCTTCAACTACATGTCACAGGTGCTGCATTAGGAGTATTTTTGCCTTGAAGGGACTTATACCTTGAACCAGCATGGGCTTGTTTTGATTGGAGCATTGATGATGTCCCTTCCTGGAAACAAATGAGACGTTACAGTTTACTGTTTGCCCTCAATAACCAAGCAAATTGGCTATTTCTAGCTTAGATAAGACGTTACTTTCCTGACCACAGGTGAAGAAAGCTCTGAGATGTTAAGGTAGTCTTCAATCTGGAGAAGATGCTATTAATAAATTTACTACAATTGCTCCATTCAGATTTATTTGTGAAAGAGCTGAAACTCTTTCCTCAGAGTTTCAAAAGAAACCATGTCATGCCTGAGTGAAGTGTGACTCTTGGGGGAAAAAGGAAAACATGATACGTTAGGGTACTGATCATGAGGGGCAGTTAAGGTTTTGGGATTTGAGTGTATTTCAGAGTGCAAGAACACAGTTGCAGTCAGTCCTGTTTCTACTGGCAACATTTCTTTCCATCAATTACCTATACCCATCCATGACATCTGACATTCACCTCACAAAGCTGAATGGCTTAGTTCTCTGGCAATTTCTAAGTGTCAGCTTTTAATATAGTATGCTTTGAGGTCTAAAATCATCTTCATCCAAAAAATAATAATAATAGTTGCTTGTTGAGCACATACTTTGAGGCACTGTGTGAACTACTTAGCATACATTATTGCATTAAAGTTTATAATAATACTATAACATGGATATTATTATAACTATCATATATATATATATATATATCAGATCATTGAGGTTATAGAGATTGGTTAACCTTCCTAAGGTCACCCAGATGCTGTTTGATAAAACCAATATTGGAAACTAGTTCCTTATCCCCACAGCAACTAAACTTGTAACGTACCCATGGGAAGGTGGGTCATGGGCAGGAAATATTTGTGGGCACGGAGTTAGGAGGGCTGAGGGGAAACACCAGTTCTCTTATTTGTCTTTGCGACCCTCAGCACTCTCTTTTAGACAGTGTTTCCATATCTGTGAAAAAAGAAAAATTATTCTTTTGTGAGAATTTAATACATTAATGGCAATGAGGGTGGCTGGCACATCAGAAAACTTTGCCTGGCTCTGAACTCTACAGATATTATTATGTTATACATTTAGCTTACATGAAAGCATTTTACATTTTGGAAGGGATTTTTTTGTGAATGACTGAATGCCCTTTAAGTAATCAAATAATCCTGCTCACCATTCTAGTGAAATAGTTAATTTCCATTACAAAGAATAGGTAGTGATACCTGTATATTGGGGATAATCATATTAACTATTAAAGAGTAGTTCACAAAGGCCTTGGCTTCTATGGATAAGCCATAGAAGAGAGTAAGTGCCTTTCCTCTGACATGTGTTCCAAGTTAGTATAATCTATTTATGGCTTCCATACCTTGTCCTTTGACAGCCTGGTCAGATTGTGTGAAGATGCCTATGCAGGGGTTCAGAGTAAATAGTATGACAGTCTCTGCTTAGTCGTAGCTACGGTGGTAACTTGGATAAGATGTTTAACCTCTCCAAACCAATTCTCTAATTTTTAAAATGGCAGCATTACCCACTTCCAAAGTCTGTATGAAGATTGCTTGATAGAATGCATACAAAGTGTTCAGCATGTTCATAAGTTCAATTGTTTTCATCTTTTAGACCCCACAAATAAGTGAGAAAACGTGATGTTTGTCTTTCTGTGGCTGGCATATTTCACTTAACATAATGATCTTCAGTTTTATCCACGGGCAAATGACAGGATCACATTTCTTTTTTATGGTCGAATAGTAGTCCATCAGGTCTATGTACCACATTTTCTTTATCCATTGGTCTGTTGATAGACACTTAGGTTGCTTCCACACCTTAGCTATTGTGAACAGTGCTGCAACAATTACATCACATTGCATGTCTATATCAAGACATCTTACGTGCCCCATAAATATATACACCTACTATGTACCCACAAAAAGTAAACATAATTTTTTTTTAAAGTGTTCAGCATGGCGCTGAGAAAACTGACACAAAATAAATGTAAGTTATCATCACCATCAGGAATTCTTGGGGTTTTTATCGTAAGGTATTTATGGAGTATTGGGAATATTTTGGGTGTAAATTCTGGTTCATGTTTTGACTTTAGATAAAGAGTCGCTCCACATCTGTTTAGTTTCCTGATAAGAGGGCCACTGAAAAAAAGTCATATGATTTAGGGATTCTATTTTCCTAATCAAAAACTGGAACATATGGTGTGACAAAAAAACAGTTCTTAAACACACTTAAAACTAAAAATGTGCCAAACATTAATGGTAAAAAATAAATTTACTTGTGTTTATGTTGAATTTCCTTGTTGAGAAAATAAAATCACTCAAAATCATGAGTATCTTGAAAAATACAAGCACCTCATGTTGTATAATACTTTATGTTGATAGGAGTGCTATCCATCTTTGTTCTCAAAGACTCAGGTCTACTTCATGGGAAATTTATTTCTCTTTGTGATAGAGAACATGTTTTCAAAGCAAGAGAATTTTGCTTTGAAGGAAAACTTCCTTCCTAGCTGCTAGGAGTGGGGCCACACACAACCTTCAGCTGTCAGCTCTTCCACTGGCTGCACCAGCAGCAGAGAGCTGCCCGACCCAGGACCACCTGTTACAGGGAAGCCTGCACTTAGTCACTAAGAAGGACAGAGTTACAGATGCTTGGTTAATCAGGATCCTTTGATGGGGAATATTCACTTCAAAGGTCTCCACCTTGCTGGCTGATGCTTTGTCAAGCTTGCATCACATTTCTGCTTTTTCCTCTACCCAATTTTGTTTCTTTCTTTTCTTTTCTTTCAGAGATGTGAATCCCTAGCCAGTATCTTACATCTCAGCCTCTCTCTCTTTCTTCTTTCTTTCTTTCTTTCTTTCTTTCTTTCTTTCTTTCTTTCTTTCTTTCTTTCTTTCTTTCTTTCTTTCTTTCTTCCTTCCTTCCTTCCTTCCTTCCTTCCTTCCTTCCTTCCTTCCTTCCTTCCTTCCTTCCTTCCCTTCCTTCCCTTCCCTCCCTCCCTCCCTCTCTCCCTCCCTTCCTTCCTTCGTTCCTTCCTTCCTTCCTTCCTTCTTTCCTTCCTTCCTTCCTTCCCTCCCTCCCTCCCTCCCTCCTTCCTTTTTTTTGTCCTGGATGTCCCAAACTGCTACAGTCAGCAATAAAAGTGCAATTGTCTGAGATACATGTAATGAGATGAGGTTTTGGAGCTGGATCAAACACTTTCTTTCTGGCAATGAGAACTCCTTCACTGGTGGTAGGTGGAGCACAGGTGATGGTTCACCTGTTAAGCTTTCCCCAGTGGTAAACCGGGAAGCTGTTCTGGTGGAGGAAATGTACAAGCAAGTAGAACACATTAAGTATTTAAGACTATGGAGGAAATAGTAGATATAAGGATAATAGAATTGGATGGTTATTGCTAAGTATCACTGATAAGATAAAGAAAATTAATGATTATCTGAGGTTGAGAAACAGATAATTGTAAGCCAGAATTAAAAGTCAATGGCCTTTTACTTGTATATCAATGAGCTCTTATTTTTCCCTGCCGAAGCAAGGCTGAGAAATTTAGGGACAAGGACTAATATCTAATAGTCTGGTTAGGGACATACCCACTCAAGAAAGTTAAAAGTCCAATCAAGAGAAGTTTGTTATGCCAAAATCAGGACTTTGGTTGGGAAAGTTTGGAACTGTAACACATGGGATAGTGGCATGTGGGTGAATGTTCACAAACATTTTAAATAACCAGTCTCCTCTGAATGTTTAAACCCTGAGAAGTAGCCTGTCTCTTCCAAGTAAGAGCTAGTATCACCCATGTTCCATAACACATTGCAGAAGACTATAGCACTCAAAACCCAGGTGCCTCCCTCAGGTCATTTACCTGCCAACTATGTACTTCGAAAAGGCGTATGCCCCCAAACATTAAAAAAAAATCTGTTTTAGAAAACATTTAAAATTTAAGAAATATTACAAAAATAGTATAGAGAGTTTACATATAACCCCCCAACTCAGTTTCTGTTATCATTTTACATTTTATGGTACATATGTTAAAATTAGTGAATCAAAGTTGGTGAATTATTATTAAATCCATAATTTACTCAGATTCCCTTCATTTTTCCCCAGTGTGTTTCTTCTGTACCAGGGTCCCATCCAAGATATCAAATTACATTTAGTCATGTTGTCTCCTTAGGTTCCTATTGACTATGACTGTTTCTCAGACTTTCCTTGTTTTTAATAATCTTGACAGTTTGAGGAATACTGGTCAATTATTTTGCAGAATGCCTGTCAATTAGGATTTGTCTGATGGTTTTTCTTATCGCTAACCTGGGGTTGTGGGTTGTTGGAAAGATCACAGAGGTAAAGTGTAATTTTCATCACATCATTTCGAGGTTACACGCTATCACTATGATTTCTCACCGATAATGTTAAATTTGACCTCCTGGCTGAGGTGGGATTTGTCAGGTCTCTCTACTGAAGTTGCTTCCCCTCCCCCTTTGCATACTGTATGCTCTGGGAGGAAGTCACTCTGCACAACACACACATAAAGAGTTGACTGCTATGCTTCACTCCCTAAGGGCAGAGTGTCTACATAAATTATTTGAGATTCTTCTGCATGGGAAACTTGCAGGTTCTTCCTCATTTATTTATTCAATCATTTATTTATATTAGTATGAACATTCATTTTATATTTTGGGTTGCAATCCAATCTTATTTATATGTATTTTTGTTCCAATTTTTCCAGCTTTGGCCAATAGAATTCTTTCAGTTGACTATAATATTCCTTTCTTGTGACTCCATCAACTTGTGTCTCTGTGTGTGTGCATATATATATATGTGTGTATGTATGTTTTCGTGTACTTCTTAAATGTCTGATGCTAGAATGATATTAAATTCATCTTCTATATATCCTGCCCCAGTCTTAGAATGAGCTACTCAGCTATTTTTATAAGGAGCTCTTGTCCTTTGTGTTGGAAAACAGAATTAAAAATTGAGATCTGAGTATGAGTTGTGCCCATTCTAAGGGAGTGTCATTGCCTCTAGGCCCGCTCAGCTGACTTAACAAGGAAATATATATATGTATATGTGTATACTAAACTATGTAAATGCACATATCTATAAATATTTCTATATGTATCTGTATGTGTATCAGGTTAAGCATGAATTTATGGTGATGTCTCCAGCTCTAATTTATTACTACAGAATAGTTCAAGCCTCTTCCCCTTTCTTATCTGTAAACTCCTACTCCAACACTGAGATATTTGGAAAAATCATCTGTTTCCATCATCAGCTATCCATTTATTTAATTGTTAAACTCCAGTGCATGTGTCAGGGGGAGGGGTGAGTATTTAGGCTTTAGAATTATTAAACCGTGTTTCTGAAGGAAGCACCTTTATCAGCTGGAGAACAGTGCTTATATGCAGTTAATTTTGCTTTTAGTTTTACAGACTTCTGTCACTTCTAAAGCATTTCGGTCAATATCCTCTTTTCTCACATACTTCAGTGAGGTTGATTCATACATTTACAATACAATTAGATTGTTTTATCATATTTTACATTCCATCTGGGAAAATCCTCAGCCTCCTAAGTTGTTTTTTAAATTTGCATGCATTAATGTTCACTCTTGGTGATACAAGGCTTGTTTATTCTTTCTCCAACACTTCCCATCTTTATGTAGACACACGTTTCTGACCTATATCATTTTTCTTAACTCTGAATAACTTTTTAAAACATATTATTTAGGGCATGTCTGCTGGTGATGAATTTCCTCAGGTGCTGTCTAAGTATTTATTTCTTGTGCACTTTTAAGGGATAATTCCACTGGATAGGGAATTCTTAGCTGGTGTTTTTTTGTTTGTTTGTTTTGTTTTGTTTTAACACTTTAAATATTTCATTCCACTCTCTCCTAAGGTATCTTTTCCCCTTACTTAGATTCTTCAAAGTTTTTCTCTTTGTCTTTGGTTTTCTATAGTTTGAATATGATATGCTTGGATGTAGTTTGTCTATCTTCCTTTCTTCCTCCCTCATTGTTCTCTCTCCTCTCTCTTCCTCCTTTTTTTTTTTTTTTTTTTTTGTTGTTATTTATTCTTCTTACAGTTCTCTGCTCTTCTTCTATTGATGATTTGACATTTGTTCTTAATTTGGGAATGCTCTTAGTCATTATTACTTCAAATATTTATCCGCTCCATTCTTTCTTTCCTTGCTTTCTGATACTCTAATTGGACATAGATTACAAATTTTGAAGTTGTCCCATTGTACTTGAATGTCCTGTTCTATTTTTTTCCCTTTTGCTTTTCTTTGAATTTCAGTTTGGGAAGTTTCTATTGAATGATCTTCACACTTATTGATTATTTTATCAGTCATGCTCAGTGTACTGCTAAGTTCATCAATAGCATACTTCATTGCAGTTACAGTGTTTTTTGTTTGTTTTATTTCTAACATTGCCTTTTGGTACTTTCTTACAATTTTTATTTCTCTGCTATATGTATCATATGTCATAGCACAATATCTACTTTTTCAATAAGAGGCTGTATTGGTTTGAATAGCCTTGTCCAAAATTTATATATACCTGTTGTCCTGAAACCTGTGAATGTGACCTTATTTGGAAATAGGGTCTTGCAGATGAAAGCAAATGAAAATGAGGTCATATGGGATTTGGGGTGGCACCTGAATCCAATATAACTGGTATCTCTATAAGAAGACGAAAATTTGAACACAGAGAACTCAGACACACAAGAAAAATACCATGTGACAATGGATGAAGAAATGCTCATATCCCTGGTCTATAATGGATTTTTCTCTGTTAGTACAATTTCTTTCCCCGTGGGGAGATAAGAAAGCTAAGAGTAGTTACAATGGAAAAGATAATGTCTTTCCTCCAAGTTGAATAAGGTTATCTTAAATACCTTTACCCTAGAGAATTGGCCTTTATCATGAAGAATTATTTGAGGTATTTTACAATGATTTCTCTTTCCTTCCCCCACCAGAACCACTTGGGAACTTTCTTGAATGTTCACAATTAGAACTTGGTGGGGTTCCAGTAAGTAAGACCTATTGGATTTATCTAAAGATGCAGCTGTCAGGAGTTTCTCACTTTTAACCTAGTCCACACCTAGCCTATGGAACTTCATCAAAATTTCATCAAATGACGTTTTCATACAAATACATGGCTGCATTGGCTTCTGTTCCACGGAAGCAGAAAGAAGCTCTCAGCTGTGACTCCCTCGACTTGCCTGTCTCCCCAGCTTTTAGCGTGGTAGTTTATCTTGAAACCTCTATTCTCAGATGAATACAAGGAAACAAACTACAGCTTGTAGGCAAAAATAACTGTTTTTGTAAATAAATTTTATCTTTTTGGAACATTGCAATTGATATAGGAGTTAAAAACAAATTATTTAGGCAGCTTCCTTTAGGTAAGGAAGTCCTCGGTCAGGTTTCCGTTTTAATGAAGAGAAGCCCCCAAAACATTTTCTTTGCTAACAAAAAGCAGCCTGAAAATTCAAACTGCAAGCATAGTAAGGCAAGCCAGAAGCTTGCACGGGTGAATGCCGGCAGCTGTGCCAATAGGAAAAGGCTACCTGGGGGCTAGGCACGTCTAACATGGTGGCTCCATCTTCCCCATTCCTTATCAACCACACGTACAGTAAGGAGCAGGCAACATGGTGCCAGTCAAGTAGAGACTCCATTTGCATAATAAAGGATTAGGGTCAGGTGGCCAGTTTCCTCACACGCTATGTAAACGTCACGCTTTGTCTAACCAATCTTTGGGCCCTATGTTAATCAGACACCACCTCCTTAAGCCCGTCTATAAAACCCTGTGCACTCCAACACAGGCCAGAATTTCCACCCAGGCATCTCTCTCTCTCTCTCTCTCTCTCTCTCCCCCCCCCCCCCCCCCACCATCTCTGGCAGGAGAGAGCACTGTTCTTCTTTCTCTTTTGTTTGCCTATGAAATCTCTGCTCTGAACCTCACTCCACGTGTGTCTATGTCCTTGATTTCCTTGGCGTAAAATGACAAACCTCAGGTATTTACCCCAGACAACGACACAGTTTCACAATATTCATTTGTAAAAAAATTTCCATGTAAGTCCCTTTATTAATATGCTAAAGAAAAAAACACATGGACATTCCAATAGGTGGTGATTTTTTTTTCTAATTAACTCTTTCCAGAAAGAAAAAATAACTCAAACTAGGAAAGAAAGAAAAATAAAATAACTCAAACTAGGAAAGAAAGAAAAATAAAATAACTCAAACCAGGAATAGAAAGAATCTTCCTGTAATGATAAAGATATTGTTAGAAATTGGCTGAATCTGAAACATCCCACAACCTGCACTCTCCTCCGACTTCCACACTGGGATGTTAGTGGGGTTCCACAAGGAATGTTAGTGGGGTTCGGTTGAGCAGGAAGCCCCCTATGATTTTCTTTCCATATGTGCTTCTTTCATTTATGGATTGTGCAGCAGTCAGCACCCCTCTGAATCTGATCTCATTTCACTATGAAGACTATTTGTTTACACCTTATCTGTAGTTGCTTTCATACTACAACAGTGAGTGAGTGATTGTGACAAATTGTAAAGCCCACAAAGCCTCAAATATTTGATATTTATCCCTTTAGATAAAAAGTTTTGCTAACAATATGCCCCCAAAATATTTATGGATGGATGTTTAAGTGGCTCTCATTCATTTTTATTTTTTGTTATAATGAACAAAATCAGTGAACATCCCTGTGCATATATCTTTCATTTTTGTGTACATGTCCTATTATTTATTTATAATATATTCTTAGAACTGGAATTTCTAGGTCAACGAGCATGTGCCTTCTATTTTAAACATTTACCAGTCTAAAAAGAAGAAATAATCAAGCCTGCTTCCAGTTCAAACTTTTGAAAATCAGAAGGAAATAAACTATCATTTCAAATTAACTGTTTCACTGATTGATAAGAAATGTTGATATCTTAGGAGAAAAGGCTTTTAGATCCAGCCTGGCAGCAATAATGGGCTTGTGACTTTTAGACCTGATTCTGAACCCATGTGTTTCAGCTACCTGCCAGGCTGACTTTCAAGACAAGGTGAGCTTGAAGAAGGTACACTGGCCAGTACCTTATGCTGTAACACCAAGGGATGATAAGGTCAGAATGTACATTAGCCCCAGTTCTAAATGGAGTTTAGTGGCACTAAGAGAACTGAACATGGCTTACGGAATTCCTGGGGGAGGCAGGAATTCAAGACTTCCCATTTAAAGTGTCAGAATTTTAAATCTTTTTCTGCTTTAGGGTTAAGTATTGCTACAGCCCTGTTTCTGACTTTTTTTATTTTCTATCAAAAATAAACATCTGGGGATTATGGGCCTTCTGTTTGTTTTTTAATAAATTGCATTACTTGTGTTTTATATATAGATCCTCTAGAAGACTGGCACTGGTCTTATCTAAATCTATCTCAGGTCTTCTTCTAAGAAGGCTCCCAAAACCGGGTAGTCTCATATGGGCTGGATCTTACAGTAAGTAGAGTATAATAAAGCCTTGACTTCATACACACAGCTGGTTTCTGTTAGAACCTCTCTAGTTTTGGCATGAAAGGGCAGCACAGACCTCTTAAAATCAGGTGTAATACAGGTTATAACTAACCCTTTCAATCACCTACTATCTATGTTTGAGATGTTACATTATGAACTTTACATTTTGCATTTCCAATGACCCTAAAAGGTAGTCCCTATTTCTAGAATTAAAATATGAGGAAGAATACTGTTCTGGGAGAGTAATGAGATTGGAAAGCTGTTTTAGCTCTATCAGTGTATCTCTCTATGGAATAATTTCTTGAGTCTCAGATTCTTCCCTTTAGGTAGTGAAGGCTTGGGCTTGATCACTCCTGTTTCATTCAGAATAATAGTCTATGATTATATAACTTTCTACCTAAAAATACCCACGAGGAATGTCCAGTGGGAAATCATTCTCTAGTTTCAAATTTGGCAGAGGCGTTTCACCTTCCCTCAACTTTTTTTTTTTCATTTAATATTTTGAAAGAAAAGTGATGTTGTAGGGGTACATGATGGAGATGTAGGACTCTTGATGACTGGGGAAAGGAAGGCATTTTTAGATATAGGAAACAGACTTGAGTCATCAAAAATACATACAAAGTTTTCCTACACTGAAAACAAAAATTTTAGTCATATATTCTTTGACCAAGTACAAATCACAAAAATAAAATAGAAAATAAGGAAATTTTGAACACTTGGAAAGACTGGACAGTAAACTATCTGATTCCAGAGTTTTGAATTATAAGATAACAATACACCCATTACTATATTACATTTCAGAAGCACAAGTGGAGAAACACATATTCTCCTTCCACTTTGACTTTTTAGTCTGACATATGAGAATCCCTAGGTTGTGCATGGTCATCCAGGTGAGCCGTGAGTAATTGAATTACGCCCAAATCTGGAAAGAACATCATTTTCTACCTTGCTCTATTCACTAACATAGGGTGGTCTAGAGAAAATCTATAAAAACAATATTTATATATCCAAATTATATCCTTAAGTCAATATTTGTTTTACCTTTTTCTTGATTTTTTTCTTTCAAAACAAAACTTTTAGAGACAGGGTCTTGGTCTGTCATCCAGGCTGAAGTGCAGTTATGCCACTGTAGCTAACTGTAAGCTTGAACTCCTAGGCTCAAGCAATACTTTTGCCTCAGCCTCCTGCATAGCTGAGACTATAGATATGTGCACCATACCAGGCTAATTTGAAGTTGTTTTATTTTTGTAAACTTTTAAATTTCTATTTTGTATATTTTTTGTAGAAATTAATCTCACTATGTTGACCACGCTGGTCTTGAACTCCTGGGCCTCAAGTGATCCCCCTCCTGCCTTGGCCTCCAAAAGTGCAGGGATTGCAAGTGTGGGACATCATGCTGGGCCCAAACCCTTTTTTCTATAAATGTTATTTCATATCTCAATAATGGTCTAGAATATTGTAGTTATTTTCTTTCTTCTTGTTTTCCTGTTTTTTGTTTGTTTTTTTTTCAGGGACCTAAATATGATTAATTTATCATTACATTCAAGGTCTTTGATATGCTTCAGATTTTTGTTTTGTTTTGTTTTGTTTTTGAGATGGAGTCTTGCTCTGTCTCTCAGGCGTGCCTGTTAATTTTGAGTCAAGAAGACAATTTTGAGTCAAGCACTTGAGCTCCAGTTTGAGATGCAGTGCATGTTATGACAAATTTCCTGGGACCAAATAAACATTTTTTTAAGAATGAAATGAAATAAATCTAGTAAGAACACACCATAAACATTGATCTTATTAAAATGTGGTTAAAGATTATTAGTTTAGCTAATAATAACAAAAAGCACTCTGTCATATCCATTGGTCATATTTTCTGTTGGTCATGATTCCGTAAGTCTCTATTTTCATAGTCAGTTTAGGACCCATAGTATGATCAACTATTGGATTTTCAAAACTGACACATTTAATTTTATGCTGAAGAACTAATTCTACGTATTGTGATGGTTAATACTGAGAGTCAACTTGATTGGATGGAAGGATACAAAGTATTGTTCCTGTCCCTCTAGAGAACCCTGACTAAGACACATATTATAACTTTTAGTGTGGAAAATAAATTATATTTGGCTTGAGAAGGAAAATTGTAAAAGTAAACATCACCATGGTACTAAGCAGCATCTAGAAATGTGTGATGTGCACAATAGCAGCTTAATCTCTGATGCAATAGCCAATGAATGGCAAAGTCAGTATCTTTAGGTAGAATGTGGAATACTTAAAATTGAGAAGTTCACCAGGCACAGTGGCTCAGGCCTGTAATCCCGGCACTTTGGAAGGCAGAGGTGGGTGGATCACCTGAGGTCGGGAGTTCGAGACCAGCCTGACCAACATGGAGGAACTCCGTCTCTACTAAAAACAAAAAATTAGCCAGGCATGGTGGTGCATGCCTGTAATCCCAGCTACTGGGGAGGCTGAGGCAGGAGAATCACTTGAACACAGGAGGCGGAGGTTGTGGTGAGCCGATATTGTGCCATTGTACTCCAGCCTGGGCAACAAGAGCAAAACTCCATCTCAAAATAAATAAATTAATTAAAAATAAAATTTAAAAAAATAAATAAAATTCAGAAGTTCATTGAGCATTGGCAAAATATTAATATCAATATCGCGAGATTTTATTTAAACATATTATTTGTCAAGATGTTTTATTTTGGTAATAATGAAGTAAAAATATTCTTGCCTTTGAGTCTTTCACTAAAACATTACTTTTTACCAGTTGACATTGCCATTATTCTCACTGGAATCACAACAGGAATAAACATAAGTATCTACTCCCTAAGGAAGATTTATGGAAGAACAGAGTAATATTTCTTTCTACTTGAATTTCTTTTAAGCATATTTGTTTTCTAAAACTTTGTATGACTTGTTCCAAAAATGAATGGACATTTTTAGGAGCCTGAAATTCTCTAAAATAATTATAAATTGAATTTTACAAGATACTGTGATTTTATTAACACTGATAAAAACAAAGGAGGGGTTTGCTTGAGAGAGATTCAGAATTGATCTTATTTCAGTGGTGACTACTCAGTGGTTTGCATGAAAGAAAATTAGACTTGTTTTGGAGCAACAGGAAGCAGATAATAGAAAATAAGTTTAAGGCAGTTTCTGAAGAAAGACAAAATTGCTGCCTAGTTGATAAAGTAGTAGAAGAAAATGCCCAGCTCCTTTTTATAAATTATTAATCTAGATCCCTTTTATAATATTGTTTATGTTTTTGGAAGAAACAGCAGTGGGCATCAAAGCCTGACTTTTGTATTCAGCAACTTTGTTAAAGAATGAAATGACCCTGTCTCAGAATACAATTTGTTTGCTTGAGAAGCTTGTAATGCCAGTGAACATTCCACATCTTACTTGAAAATTGTAGATTTTGGAGCGCCTTGCATATGTTAAAATGTTTTAAAAATCAACATTTTCATATTTATCTTATAATTCTCAAATCACCAGTTTTTCTGCCAGATAAATTAGAATTTGTTTAAAAACTAGAATCTATGTATTGAATAATGACTATATGCAAATAATCCTCTGGGCCAAAAATTGGAAATATATAGAAACTCTGGCCCTAGGAGGCTTTAAACCCAAGAAGAGGTATGGTTATTTTCAAGAATCTATAAGAAAAATTGACTTCTGCTCTGGAAAACTGAGGTTTGTTCACTACTGTGGAGATGGGCCCTCTTCTATCCCGACTTAGAAGACCCCACTTCTAATAGCATTGTATAAAGGAAAGGAAATTTTCCTTGCTTTAGTATATTTATTGTTATAAATAAACTTAAGAGTTTAATTTGGTATCATTTGTTCTCTTCTAATAATTAGCATTTTTGATATATACTGCTAAAATCCTGGATGTTATCTCTATAGCACACTTCCACACCAATTTCATTTGAAATTTAGTAAGAATCACCTAACTGGTTTCTGAATTCGACTGATGATTATAGCTAATTATGGTTGAGAAAATGAGAAATTACACACACACACACACACATACATGCACACACATCGTAACCCAAAAATTGATTGAAACAAGTCTTAATCAATTTACAGGTTTACTTTGCCAAGGTTGAGGATGCACCTAGGAAAGAAACACAAATCACAGGAGCTTTTGCAATCCATGCTTTTTCCCAAGAGGGTTTTGAGGACTTCAGTATTTAAAGGAGAAAGAGCAAACTAGAGGAAAAGAAGGAAATTTATTTTAAAGGTGGGAAAGGGTAGACAGTAAGGCAAGTAGTTATATTCTTGTAAGGCTTTGATCAACACCTAGTAAATCTACATTTTACATGTCAAAAGAAGGGTTAGAGGAAACGTCAATTACGCATTTATCTTGGGCTCAGTAAATCTACATTTTATATAAGATAAAATGTGTGAAAAGATGGGGTGAATGAAGAAGTCAATTATGCATTTTTCTCTAGGTAGGCGGAAAGATGATTTCTATTCTTGTCTTTGTTACTTGGAAGATAAGCTGAAAATTTACATTGTCAGGGTGAGATTTAACAGAACTCTCTGTTAGGGCTAGATTACAGGGAGAATATATACTCTGAAAGATTTTAGGGTCCACAAGGAAATGCCTTATGAGTGGCTTGTGAGGAAGGCCATCTGGGGAGACATGTGACTTTCTACTGCTGTGGGAACGTGGCTCATGTTTGAGGATGTGACATGTATAAGGCTCTGTGTTTGGGAACAGAAAGGAGGCAACTTTTTAATGACTCAGTTCCCTAGCTTAACTTTCCCTTTGGCATAGTAAGTTTGGAGTCCCAAGGTTACTTTTTCTTTCACAAGATGTACATATAAAACCAAAGTCTATTCAAGAATAAAGCACAATTAATTAAGAGATTTCAATGACGCAAAATAAATAATAAAGATTCGGTGTACCAACAATTGCACTGCATGTTAGGTGAGTAAGCTCAATCAATCTACATTTTACTTGCAGACTCATATAAGACTGCTCATCTGGTTTTTAAATCAGCGATTGATCTTCAGAGTTAGTAATGAGGGAAAATATAAGGTTAAAGTGATTGGTCAGACACTTTAATTGAACTCATGCCTCCAAAATGAACCTTATTCCAGCCTCATCAGCTCCACTCTGAGTAGATTTACCCTAATTTACCAGCACTTAAGGGTGTGAGTTTCAGTTTGTTATGAGGGATGATGGTGAGGTAGGAGGTTGAACTTAACTCAGGAGGTGGGACTCAACTCCAGAGGCAAAGATTGGACACTGGACCAAACTGAGGACTACCTGAAACAATGAAGAGGCAAACACACTTCTCCATACGACATGCCCACCAGTGTGCCATGTCAGTTTGCCACTGCCATGGCAATACCTGGAAGTCACCGCCTCTTTCTATGGCAACGACCTGATGACGTGGAAGTTACTACCCTTTTTTCTAGAAATGTTACGCATAATCTGCCAATTAATTCACATATAATTAAGTGGGTATAAATATGAGTGCAGAACTGCCTCTGAGTTGCTACTCTGGGCATACTGCCAATAAGGTAGCCCTGCTTCTGCCTCCCAAGGAGCAATATCTCGGTTGCTGCTGTACACTGCTGCTTCAATAAAAGTTGCTAACCCCACTGGCTTACCCTTGAATTATTTCCTGGGTGAAGACACCTGGGCTAACCCCCAATTTTAGGACTTGCCTGCCCAGCATCATCTGACAGCCACAAAGGGATGAAGGCAGCAGAGATGGCGGTGATCAGTGGAGAGGCAAGAGAGTGACACAGCAGAGATGGTGGCTATAAGTAATCAGTGGGGAGGTGGTGTTTGGCGAGAAATGTGAGAGACGGCAGTCAGCAAGACAGTGAGAGACAGCGAAGCAGCCTGTGATTGAGTCTAAAAGAGCTGTAACACTCAGGCTGTGATCATAAAGAGCTGCTAACCCTACAGAGCTATAACACGAACCAAAGGTGCTCTTCAGAGCCAACATTTTCCCTGGCAGGCAGCAGAGCTGAACAGAGGAGCAAGCAGCCATGCTGCTGCCACCTCCTCTGTGTCCCCCTCCACTCTGACTGACAGGCCAGTGGGTTACTAGTTCCCCTGATGCACCCCTTCCTGTGTGACAGCTGAGCCCACTCACGCTGGAGAATCCTTAGAGAGACGTTCACCTGGGTCCTGCATCAAAGATTGGTTAGCACCATTTTGACTCCTATGGATGGGTGAGTGCCCCTCTGTTCTCGCCATAATATCTGGTGAGCTGGAATAAAAGACTTTGGCTAAGTAGTCAGTTGAAAGTTCCTTGTCGTTTGAGTGTCACAGCCACCTCTTCATCACCCCTACCCCCAGTCCTTTCCCCTCCGGCTCCATTTAATTACTCGACAAATCATTTTATTTTTAGTCCTAAAATGTATATTTCATTTGCAGTCTTATGTTTGCTTTTCACTTTTCGTTAACTGTATTTGGGCAATTGTTTAAGGCAGGATATTTGGCTGTGAGAGGTCCCCCGTTGTGTTGACTCTGGGGATGCTGGAGTGACCTTGCTCTATGACCCACAACTTGGTCTTGGGTTCACTGTTGGCCACCCCTGATGTGCCCCAGGGTTACTTGGGCACTATCGGTTTTCAGCATTGGTGTCCTTGGCTGCCCTCAGATGCTCTGGGGTTTTCGGTATTTACATTCCCTCTAGGATTGTGGGTTATATCCTTTTCACCTAGAGAAATATTGGCCTCACTTTTTCTGCCCTGAAGTTAGAATTATTATTTCCCCAATAGCTAGTTTCAGGCCTGTGTACCGACTTACAACTGCCTTTTTCAAGCCCCTCTCGGTTGAAGGAACTGGGAGTTCCTAGGCCCCTGGCCTGATGGATGACCACCTACAGCAGTAGACAAGTGGCTACCCAAACATTTTTTGGTGTGTCTGCTGCTGGGAAGGTTTTCTGGTAGGCCAGGGCCTCTGAGGTCTCCTCTTGGGCAATGCTGTTTACCCCCTTCCTTTCCTTCCTTCCACAGCCACCATTTGTGTAGTCCCCATCTCTGCCTAAATCTTGCTCTCCATGAAATTTAGGCTCAACATTCTACTGCCCATGTGTAGCTCCTAACTCCTTCGGTAAAGCCTTGCTCCTTGTACTTACACTCTCTCTGAAGGAAGTGGAAATCTAAAAGGGAAAAGTAACAAGGGCTCAGTTGCTTTCCCTTTCACTAGACTTAGAAAAATTTCTATGTTCAGTAAAAATCCTGGTTAGTCATGGGGACAGTGATGAGCATCCCAGAAGGACTCACCACAAGGATGTCTTCTAGGCTAGTGGAACAAATTCAAATTTGGCTTAAAAAGAAAAAAAAAAAACCCTCATTTTCTACTGCAACACTATTTGGGTTCAATAAAAATTAGAAAACCAACATATTTGGCCTAAACACCATTCTATACATTATTATATTTTGCAATTGAACTTATTCTGTGAAAAAGGATAAAAATGAGCAGAGGTCCCTTATGTACAGATTTTTATGGCCCTTTACTGGCTCACATTACTTCCAGGCACCAGAAAGCCATGACTAAGGGGTCTCCTCCTAGCTGGTCTCCCTAGAAGGCCTACATCCTTCCCAGAGTCTCTGTAGTCCCCCACTTCTGAGGGTGTTCCCACCAGTTCTCTAATGAAGGATTCTACCTCCCAGTCATCAGACACCCTTCTCCTGTATCCACCTAGCACCAGCTTATACCTCTCACTGGCCGAGAAAGCAAGCCCAAACAGTACCATCAGGAGTGGGGCCCCATATTTGCCCCTAAAATCAAACCTGGGTTCATTGCAAAAGGCAGCTAACAAAAGTGATGGAATACTTAAGGTACATGAGCCATTTGCTGTGTCTAATTTGGCTTTGTACAAGGAAAAATTTGGCTGAAAAGTTTGCAGAGCTTGTTAAGTTGATCATTTTCTTATTTTACTTGCTGTGCTATAGAAAAAATGCAGGGGAAAAATAGTGTGGCTAAGCCAGATAGTTATGACATGATTAGAGAAATAACTCTGAGAAAAGATGAAAACCCTTCTCTGCTTCAGGGTTGTTTAGTTGAGGCACTCAGGAAAGATAACACTTTAGACTCAGACTCCCCAGAAGGGCAAGCCCTTCTGGGTGTACATTTAATTACTCAATCTGCCCCTGACATTAGGAGGAAGCTACAGAAAGCACCAGTGGGACATTAAACCCTTAAAAGCCAACGCTCAAATGTAGTCTTTAAAGTTTACAATAACAGGGACAGGAAAAAAAGAGGTGAAAAACCTCAAAGGAAATAGCCAAAAAGTGCAGTTGTTCACAGTTGCTGTAAGCCCCCTGCCACCTCAGAATTATCCATCCTGAGAAACTGTTGTGAGGTCAGCATCTGAATGTCCAGACAGGAGCCCCCAATTCACCGGCCCCTAGGCCAGAATTATTGCTCCTACTGTAAGCAAACAGACCATTGACAATGAGAATGTCCCAACTGTTTCTGGTCAGAGAGAAAAGAAGATTCTCATCAATTCTAGAACCAATTTTCTTCCACGAGCCCCAAAGAGCTGCCTTGCTTAAGTTAGTTTACTGAAGGTCTTGGACCCTTGACCTGATGGACAGTTTCCTGCAGTGGCAGACAAGAAGCTGGATGAACATTTTTCTTTAGTGGCTTGGCTGCTGGGTGAGCTCTCCAGCAGATTGGGGACTGTATTAGTCCATTCTCACACTGCTGATAAAGACATACTCAAGACTGGGTAATTTATAAAGACAAAGAGGGATTCACATTTCCACATGGCTGGGGAGGCCTCACAATCATGGTAGAAGGTGAAAAGCACGTCTTACATGGTGGCAGACAAGACAGAATGACAGCCAAGCAAAAGGGGAAACCCCTTATAAAACCATCAGATCTCATGAGACTTATTCACTACCATGAGAACAGTATGGGGGAAAACACCCCCCATTATTCAATTATCTCCCATTGGGTCCCTCCCACAACACATGGGCATTATAGGAGCCAAAATTCAAAATGAGATTTGGGTGAGGACACAGCCAAACCATATCAGGGACTCCTAGGTCTCCCTTTGAGCAACATGGTTTTCCCTCTCTCTACCTTGTTTAATGCCAGGGTATTCCCTTCCCTGCCTTTTCGTGTCTTCTATACCTACTAGGGCAAAAAAATAATTGGCCTAGTAGATGAGTCCCAACTTTGTAAATCACTTGAATCCAACTGTCTTGTATAGGTCATTTTATTTGATGAGTTTGTTTAGGTGTATACACAGGTATTGTGATGTATGTTGTTCAGCGTGTTATCAAGTTGGCTTATAAATAAGAGAGCACTCAAAAATTAAACAAGACTAGTCTAAGCTTATTAGTTTGAAGAGCATATTGTGCCTTCTAAAATTTAACTTTAAGGTTTTTACTTAGGTAAATCACTAATGTTCACAGGCTTTAAAATGGTTAAAATGGCTTTTAATGGTGACTAGCTTTGCATAGTATTTTATTTCTTATAGGTGGTCTAGATAAAACCATTAAAAGTTTAAAAATTAAATACATTTGAAAGGAATAAATGCTTAAATAACGAGCTTTTGTAGAGTTAAAAACCTTAAAATTATAAAATGATTCTCATCTATAGAATACCAGTGTCTGGTAGGCAGTCCAGGACTTCTTAATTCAGGTGGGTCACCTGAGGGTCAGGAGTTTGAGACCAGCCTGACCAATGTGGAGAAACCCCATCTCTACTAAAAATACAAAATTAGCCAGGCATAGTAGCACATGCCTGTAATCCCAGCTACTCGGGAATCTGAGGCAGGAGAATCGCTTGAACCTGGGAGGTGGAAGTTGTGGTGAGTCAAGATCTCACCACTGCCCTCCAGCCTGAGGAACAAGAGTGAAACTCCATCTTTAAAAAAAAAAAGAAAGAAAAAAAGAGAGGTTCAAAATATGAGAGAATCAATGAGTAGAGAAAAAGGTATAAAAAATGTTATAGATTGAAAATGTATTTTTTGGCAAGGAATGATATAAAGAAAGAGTAATTTTGTATGAAAAGGGATATTGTATAGTAAATTCTTGTGCTAGAGTAAAATGACTGGTTATTTAAGAAAAGGGTAGTATACGAAGAGCCAGAAAGTCCACGTATCTTGTAGAGGCTCTGTTTAAGTTGTGATAAGGTTCCTAAAGGGGAATTTATGAAAACAATTTTGTGTGTGATTGTTAGCTGTAATTAAAAGGAAATTGTGACTGGGTGCAGTGGCTCAAGCCTGTAATCTCAGCACTTTGGGAGGCTGTGGTGGGCTGATCACTTGTGGTCAGGAGTTCAAGACCAACCTGGCCAACATGGTGAATCCATGTCTGTACTAAAAATACAAAAGTTAACCTTGTTTGGTGGCAGGTGCCAGTAATTCCAGTTACTCAGGAGGCTGAGGCAGGAGAATTGCTGGAACCTGGGAGGTGGAAGTTGCAGTGAGCCGAGATTGTGCCACTGTAATCCAGCCTGGGTGACAAAGTGAGACTCCTTTTGAAAAATTAAAAAGAAAATATTTATAATAGACTTTCTACAGTTAAAACTAATTTTCTTAAGATATGCATTTGCTAATTTCTCAGAAATTTTGCTTTTCAGTCCTGTAATCTAAAAATCTTAAGAGCTTCGTAGATTCATGTATCTCTCTTTTGTAGTTTTTTCATCAGCTCCTGTGAGTTTTTCTCCCCAATTCTGTTATGGCCTGGTGCTAAAATGTTTCATCTTAGAGGTCTGTGGAACCAGTGTTTTTCACCAATATAGCTTAATTCTATGCTCTTGGTTTTTCTTCATGCGTAACTTTAATATTGGCTTTAATTTTTGACTCTTTCATTGTTTAAAAGGGTTTTAAGGGCTAATGAGTGCCTGCCCACATCCATTCCCACCTGACCTAGACTGTTTAATTGACTATAAAATTTTGGCTCCAAGTCTTTTGGCTCCAAGTTTCTTAGCCATGGGGGTCCCACTAAGGAACATGATGGATTTGGGGCAGGTAGCACACCACCCCAGCATCAGTATGAGAGAAAATAAAACCTTGACCATCAATACTCCCTCCAGCACACCTTGGAAAGAAAAGGGAGAATCTGAACAAAAAAATTAAAATCTATAGCTCCCCAACAGATTTAATTTAATCAGTATGAGAGAAACTAAAACCTTGACCATCAATACTCCCTCCAGCACACCTTGGAAAGAAAAGGGAGAATCTGAACAAAAAAAAATAAAATCTATAGCTCCCCAACAGGTTCTCTTGGCCAAAGAGAACCCCAAAGAAACCTGAAAAACAAATTCAGGCCACAATGAGAAACAGGGAGTTCAGACACATTTCACTATACCTTCCCGTTTTTCCTTTGTCATTTAGGCCAGGTTCAAAAGGCCCTTCAAGATGAAAATAAAATATTGCCCTTCTCCACAAAGGAAAAGAGCAACTACCCTGTTCAAACAGGAGACTCAGTCTTACTAACAAGAAGAATTTGCTGAGGATCAATTACAACCAAAATGGAAATACCCCTATCAGGCATTGTTAAATACCCCCACCATTGTAAAACGTCAGGAAATAATTACTTATGTACACCTATCAAATATTAAATCTGTTTCTCATGAGTCACAGGTACAAAGAGAGTATACCATAATCTACAACTGTGAACCCTTGGAAGATTTATATTTAAAAGAATCAACACTCAGTCAGAAGTGATAATGTGATACTGTGGATGGAAACACAAGCATTAATTTTTATTTTCTTCCTGATTATAATACTTCTTTTCTATTTCTTTAGCTGTCTGCCTTCTCCTGGGAAACATCTTTCTTGTCCGTGGGTGTAGGGGTCACTCTAAGGCCCAACTGGACACCATGCTATCACTTTTAATCCTGTTTTCTTTCCCAATTATCCTGATCCAGTATGGATGAAAACAAAACTCTATTTTAAATGTTTCAAAAAATATAGCATCAGGGAATCATCTTCATGGTTGATAGGTTTATCAACATCCCCAGGATACGTAGTTCCATCTTCTGGCTTATCCAGAAAATCTCATGGACATCTCCCCAGGCCCCTACTTGCTAGATGAAACTCTTCCCCACTTAATGGATTCCGTCAGAACCCCGCCACCGCTATTATCTGCACCTGGAAAGTTTGGCATCTATATCTCCAGTGCACTAATCATTCTATCTTTTGAACTCACTGCTGTGTTAATGACATAAAAGTGGAAGTTTTCTTGCAATACTTTGATCCAACTGTAGTTCCCAAGACCATAGCAAGATAAATAGGACCCCCTTGTGGGTGAGGAAACCATATATGGTGCCTTTACCCAGATCAGAACATACAGAAAATAAACAGAGAAACAAAGAAAAACAGCTGACTAATCTGGGAAGGTGGGAGTACTGCCCTCTTCTGGAAAACAAAGGTTATTCAGCCATCCCCATTGGAACAGGAAAGAGTATCTCCATACACCCAACTTAACAGCAAAGGATAGGTATCACATCCCGCAGGACTTCTGTTTGTGCCGCAACTAGCCTTGCTTTTGTCTGTGGCCATCAGTGGGAAAAATTCACACTCCATACCCATCCAAATTCCCACGGAGCCACTTATTCTTTTATAATACCTTTTTCTTGTATATCAAAACCTTGGAACAGAGATGAATAAACATGAGCCACCCTTACCCCTCCAAGGGTCAGAGTGTATAACCTCATGAGACCCCAAAATACCAGAAATAAATAAGCACTAGGAATAATTCTGACAGGAATTGAGATGGAACTAGAACTAGCCCATCAGGCAGCTTTGTTTACCATGAATCAACCCTGAAAATTTGATTCAACCCCAAGAATCCTTAGCCACCAACACAGGTCAGGCACTAAAGCAAATTCTAGAGCCCCCAGACTCTTTGGCAAATGTAGATCTTGATAACAGACTATCATTGGATTATTCACTAGCTATACGAGGTAGAGTCTGTGAGTTATTAAATAAACCTGATGCACATATATTAACAACTGACAGATTGAGGTTAACATTCAAATATCTGTGCACAAGCTACCTTGTTACATAGATATAACCAGGGCACTGACCTCAACTATATCTGGTTGACTACCAAAATGCCTTCCCAAGACTCATGTGGTTTTTACCTCTCCTAGGGCTTTTAATAGCTATCTCATTATTACTTATCTTTGGCCCTTGCCCGTTTAACCTCTTAATAAAGTCTGTGTCTTCTAGATTACAACAGTCCCAGGTGAAGACAATGTTGGCACAAGGCTTCCAACCCTTCCCACTTTTTGACCTGAAGAGTGAAAGCATTCTGTCTCTGGCCTCCTTAGATCAGGTATGCAGAAATATTTACTCCTCCAGTGTTAGGCATGGTCTATGCCCATAAAATTAGCAGGAAGAGTTACAGAAGTTGGACCTCTGCCTTTCTGCAGCCCCCTTATATTAAGGAGTATCTAATCTCCGAGAGGGGAATGAAGTAGGAGGCAGGACTCAATTCTAGAGATAGAGCTTGAACACTGGACCAAATTGAAGACTAGCTTAAATAAGGAAGAGGAGAGAGCACCTCGGCATTAAGACATATCACCAGTGTGCCATGCCGATTTACCACGGCCATGGCAAAACCTAGAAGTTAATCTCCCTTTCTATGGCAATGACCCAATGACCCAGAATTTACTAGCCTTTTGCTAAAAATGTCAGCATAATCTGCTTTTTAATTTGCATATAATTAAAAGTGAGTATAAATATGACTTCAAAACTGCCTCTGAGTTGCTACTCTGGGACATTGCCTATGGGGTAGCCTCTGCTGCTACTGTACACTGCCACTCCAATAAAAGTTGCTGTCTAACACTGCCAGATTACCCTTGAATTCTTTCCTGGGCAAAGCCAAGAACCCTCCTGGTCTAAGCACCAATTTTGGGGTTCGTCTGTCCTGTATCAATGGAATTATATGATTTCTATTTCCTCAAGAGTGGGTGAATGGTAGAGAGTCGACAGGCTGATCATCAGGAAAACTAAGAGAACAGGAAGGCAGAATAATTCCCTCATTTTTACCTGAAGCACATGGAAAACTCATTAATTGATCAGTAACTAAGACTCTTTATTTTTATTCTAAATTTAAGCAAAGGAAATTTACCATGGCCTCAGACATTTAGTTGTAAGTACCGTAGGCTTAGAAATTATATTAATGTGGAATGTCTCTAGCTGCAAGTTAACAAAATTTCTGACCGTACAGACTTAAACCTTCAGAAGATTGTTTTACACATGAAATGAAAACCAGATATCAGCTATCCAAGGTTGGTGTAACTGCTGAGTGATTATATCACATGTAGGAAATCAGAGTAGAGTTAGCCAACTTGCAGGGTCAGTGTCTGTCCCCTGCAATAACTAATATGTTTCCTTTCATACAAGTGAAAAATCTTGGCCGGGTGCGGGGGCTCACGCCTGTAATCACAGCACTCTGGGAGGCCGAGGCGGGCAGATCACGAGGTCAGGAGATCGAGACCATCCTGACTAATACAGTGAAACCCTGTCTCTACTAAAAAAAAGTTGGCTGGGCGTGGTGGCGGGCGCCTGTGGTTCTGGCTGCTCGGGAGGCTGAGGGAGAATGGCGTGAACCCAGGAGGCGGAGCTTGCATGCAGTGAGGGGAGATAGCGCCACTGCACTCCAGCCTGGGCGACAGAGCGAGACTCCGTCTCAAAAAAAAAAAAAAAAAAAAAAAGAAAGGAAGACAATTGTTGTTGAAGAATGAAAACCTCTTGAAATGACATTTAATTTCTAAACCCCATGCAGTTACCTTATCATGACATCTCTTATATAAAGAAATTCAAAAGAACTTTGTCATGTTACTGTCTCTCTTTCTCACTATGGTAGTCTTTATGGATATGGATCCAGAGGGTATTTCAATTTGATGAAAATACTTCCAAGTAATCCTTCATATTTTCTGCCTATTACCATGATCAACAATCATCTTGTTGTTCATCTTTTCTCTCCAATTTTCAATTGAGTATTCTCAATTGTCCAGAATAGTTATATATTCCCATAAATTATAGAAAAAGAATATTTTGATGTCAGTTGACTCAAAAGTCTGGAACAATAAAGAAGGGAATTTTCTCTTGATGGTTGAATTCTCTTCCTGCTAGCACTCCACCTCAACATCGATGATATAGTGTATTAGTGATCAGCAGCCATACCCTTCACCGGACACACGGTCAGATATGCAGCTCTTAAGTCTCCTGCAGTTTTCTTCTGTTCTCCTTGCTACACGGAAACTACACTTCATTATCTTTCCTTTTCTTCATCCCCTCAGTGCTTTGTTCCTCTTCTTGCTTTTCTTACTGTGTTCTCTGATTGCTTTTGTGGGTTTTGATTTAGGCTGGACCTCCCACTATCTCTCTCCTCTCAAATTTGATTATCGATAGCTATCTGAGGGCAGAGAGAGAAAAGGGAAACCGCAGGGTTTCTTTCACTGTCTGAGCTCTTTGTTGTTTCAGACTTCCCTTATGACCAACGTGGAAAGATAAAGAAATTTTCTTGTTAAAACAAACAAACAAACTTAAAAATCTTAAATCTATGAAACCCTCAGGAATACCTTTTGTGCACTTAAACAGTTAAGAAGTTTTGGCACATGTGACTTTGATGAAGGAAAGTTTTTTGTTCATCAGGATTGAGGATAAAAGGGGGGTGTGAAAACTTACTAACCAAAACAGCCTTAAAAGGCACATCGGTTTAATAAAACTTTAAACGAGTATCCTCCTGACTGTAGGCCCTTTATTTCCCTTTTCTTAGAGTATTTACTTAGAAAAGTTGTCATTGTAAACTCTTTCTCTACCTCCTTTGAATTGTATATGAATTGCCTTAAGACTCTCACCAGTTAGAAGACCCAGGGGAAATCTTTATTAAAGACCTAAGAGTTATGCATTTGCAATGTGATCCTTAAAAATGATGGTACACCTTCCAGTCTCTGTGGGAGGAAGGGGTCTCACTTTGGTAGGTGTCTTGCTCAAAGTTGAATACCTCTTGCCATAAAGATAAGAGTAATTAACTTTTCTTTAGGGTAAGGCTAATTAGCAACCCCTGATAGCCTATGATCCTCCAACCCCAGCTCTTAAAAACTCCAACCTTTGTTTCAGCAGAGCAGAAATCAATCTCTTTCCCTATTGCAATAGTCTTAGATAAAGTCTTTCTTGCCTATTTAACTTTCTCAAGTGCATTTTCACTTTAACATTATCTGTTCTCAGAGCTTTGTGCAGTTTTTGCCTGTGAATGGCACAAGAGACAAATTGGCCAATTAAGATAAAGGCAAAGTCAGCTAATTTCTTGGGTTTAGTGGCAGACTTTTCAAACAACCTATCCCACCCCACACCTACCCTCTTTTTCTCCAAGACTTCACTTAAAAGGGGCAATATAATCAGACTTCCTGTTCAAGGTTTAGAGCTCCACTAACCAATATAATATCCACAAGTGGCTATGGAGCATTTGAAATGGAGCTAGTTCTGTGGATGCTATAAGTGTAATATGCCTTATATTAATAGGTTTATACTTACTACATGTTGAAATAAGATTTGGATTGTTGAGTTAAATAAAATATATGGAAATTCACATTAACTCTTACTTTTACTTTTCTTCAGTGTGGCCAGTAGAAAATTTTAAATTATATATGAATCTATCATTATATTTCTGTTGAACAATGCTTGTCTAGAGTCAACCATTCAATTGAAAGCCCTAGATAGTCTGCTATGTCTGTCTCATAGAATCTAGATGCTTAGTAAGAGAAGCTCTAATAAATTAGAGAAGAAGGTGGCTATGAAGCAAATAGGAGAAGGTGGTAGGGGAAAAGGAAGGCTTTGACATCAGGGAGACCACGTTTTAGATCCTGACTCCACCACTTCTGCTGTTAGAATACAGACAAATTACCTTACCTCGGTGAACCTCAATTTTCCATCTCTAAAATGGGAATATAATACCTCTTAGTGAGTTCTTAAGAGTATTAAATAACACGAGGTATCTGAAGTGTTTAGTATACTACTTGCTTAAAAAGTGGTATAACTAAGAAAATAATCTACACTCATAGGAGGCTCAGAATTCAGGAGTATTATACAACTACCAAACCTTAAGGCAGGCTTGCACTGGGTATGGAAGTAGGGCAGAGTCACTGCTTAGTGGCTGGGGTCTCATCCTTCTTACTGTGAAAAGGGACACTGTAAAGGTTTTCTAAGAAGTCTAACATTTTTGGTGTGTAATTTGATTAATTATTCCTTATGCAAGATTTCTATTGATATATGGTGCAACTTAGTTGTTTAATATTCTATTTGCTTATATCATTTATTTTGGGAATTTAATCATAATCACTTCATAATTGTCGTGTTAAGACATTAATTAAGCTGGGCACAGTGCCTCACGCCTGTAATCCCAGCACTTTGGGAGGCCGAGGTAGGTGGATCACAAGGTCAGGAGATCGAGACCATCCTGGCTAACACGGTGAAACCCCGTCTCTACCAAAAATACAAAAAGAAATTAGCCAGGCATGGTGGCAGGCACCTGTAGTCCCAGCTACTCGGGAAGCTGAGGCAGGAGAATGGTGTGAACCTGGGAGGCAGAGCTTGCAGTGAACAAAACTCAACAAACCACGAATAAAACTTAGCCCAGGGGTTGCCTGTTGCATCCCTGTCCTTTGTATGCTTTATTAGTTAGTGGCATTTTAATAACTTAGATGTTCCATTAATAACGCAAACTAAGATGTATTGTCATAATTACGTATCTGATGAGAAGACTCAAACCTTTATTCCTGAAATATCTGTGCTATTAGAAGTCTTACCTATGTTTCAGTATTGAAGTTTGTTATTAACATTTTAAAATAGTAATACCAAGTAGGAGGCCATAGGACAATACATATTCCAGTCATATTAGTTTCTACCTCCATTGTTTCAGAAACAGTTCAATTTTCCCTTGGTAATCTGGATCAATTACCCCAACCAGTAAAGTAACCCTATTATTTGCCTACTCGTTCACTGACATGAAAAGCCCAATGTTGCTAAATGGCAGCATCTGCATCCAGTTAAATAAAACCATTTTATTGTTTTCTCTCTTGGAAGTTTCTGTCCATTGGTACCAAAATCCAGTAAGCAAGCAGGACCTAAATTTGTGTAGTAGGCAGGACATTTTTTTCTAGTGGATGATCAGGCAGGAGCAATAGAGTAATATTCATTATCTGCCTCCCTTCCTCCTTGGATCCTGGAACTCTGGAAATGGGAGAAAGAGTACTGTTCATCAATCACAGATTTGAAGAACATAACAAATCCTAGAAGACCTGCTTTAGAGCCTCAAAGTGTGTCACCCTCTGATGCCATCAATGCATTTTAAATGGCCACCCCTCTATTGTGTCAAACCCGTTGCTTTATGATGATGTGGAATGGGATAACACCATGAATTCCATGAGTTTTAATTCACTACACTCATTTTCTATAAAATGAGTTCCCTGATAAGAAGCAATGCTAAGTGGCATGCATGACAGTAATTAAGGCATCCTATAAAATTTTATTTTCACGGAATCATTGTAGTCAGAAATACACATCCATTTTCCAAAATAAATGCCTATTCCAATGAGAACAAAAATACACTGTTCCTTTCATATGGAAACACTCCAGTATAATCAGCTAGTTACTCAGTGGCTCCGTGGTCACCCTGGATAATTGTGAGCTCAGTGTTAATCTGTACTGTTGGCAGGTTGAAGTGTCAATGGTAGCTGTAACAAGATTAACCTTGATGAAGTGAAGTCCAAGTTTCTTGAGAGCATGCATAAACTGTAATTCTACCACCATGGCTAATTTATTCATGAGCCCATTGGACAGGGAAAAGGAGGCCTAGAGAGAGACGCTAAATGGACCTCATTGAGTAGTTCATCTTAACCAGTTGATTTCTGAGATTTCCTCCAAGCTGAGAATGCTCTTCTGTAAGCATGGGCACACTTATTCTCCAGACCCTTTGATCACCAATATTTCCATTGTCTTCTTTCTTTCCAGTTTGAGCATCCAGACAAACCACTAGTTACTATCCATGCAATAGAGTATTCTATACCTTTGGCCCTATGTTCTTTGACACAAAATTCGCTGCCTTCTGGGTTGCACAAATCTTTCATAACATACCAAGTTGAGTGTTCAAAGTTTTAAAAAATTATCTGTAGTCAACAGATATAACATTCTGACATCTTAATTCAGTTCAGACCACCTGGAAGTTAATTTTCAGAGACCTGACTGAGAAAACTGTTTGACCTGTTCCTCATTGCTCTTTCCCTTACCGAATCCAGGGATTTCGGCCAGTGCACCAGTTTGAAGCAGTTAGCTTAACCCAACAATACATTTCATTCACTCAGATCCAAATTTCTCATAATGAATTCCCATAAATAATTCAGGATTGGATAAAGTAAATTAAGGTTATACAATCTTATTGTTGTCTATGTCTCTCCTCAGTGCTCATACTTCATATTCAGGCTCCAGGGGCCTGCTGTCACTAAATCTTGTTATAAATTTAGATGCAAAGAGAAGTTGCATGACAGGTCCTGAGCAGAATCCCCATTTCCCCAGAAGGCAACTACCTCAGGGGAGCCCATTACAAGTTATTTAGGAAAAAAAAATAACAACACATTCAGATAGGAAAGAATGAGCTGCTTCTACTGGCAATAGACATTTGGAAGAATTTATAAGTTCAAGGCTTTCAATCTCATGAGAAGTTTACCATATATCTTCATTTCCATTTTCAATGTCCCTCTTCTTTCCAACAACATCCTAACATGAAAATACGAGAATCTGCAAGGTTTAGTCTCGGGTTTAGGTTTTCAGAAATCCTAATACCATTCCTAGTCTGTCCAGAATTGGTGGGTTCTTGCTCTCGCTGACTTCAAGAATGAAGCTGCAGACACTCGCAGTGAGTGTTACAGTTTTAAAGATGTTGTGTCCAAAGTTTGTTCCTTCTGATGTTCAGACGTGTCCAGAGTTCCTTCTGGTGGGTTCGTGGTCTTACTGACTTCAGGAGTGAAGCTGCAGATCTTTGCAGTGAGTGTTGCAGCTTATAAAGGCGGCATGGACCCAAAGACCAAACAGCAGCAAGATTTATTGTAAAGCGCGAAAGATCAAACCCTCCACAGCGTGCACGGGCACCCGATCAGGTTGCTGCATTTGTCTCTGCAGCCTGCTTTTATTCCCTTATCTGACTCTACCCACATCCTGATGATTGGTCCATTTTACAGAGAGCTGATTGGTTTGTTTTACAGAGAGCTGCTTGGTCCGTTTTGACAGAGTGCTGATTGGTGCGTTTACAATGCTTTAGCTAGACACAGAGTGATGATTGGTGCGTTTGCAATCCTTTAGCTAGACACAAAAGTTCTCCAAGTCCCCACCAGATTAGCAAGACACAGAGCACTGATTGGTGCGTTTATGAACCTTGAACTACATACAGAGTGCTGATTGGTGTGTTTACAAACCTTGAGCTAGACACAAAGTGCTGATTGGTGCATTTACAATCCTTTAGCTAGACATAAAAGTTCTCCAAGTCCCCACCTGACTCAGGAGCCCAGGCTGCCTGGGCCGCAGGCGGGGCCGCCCTCAAGTCCCGCCTCGCTGGCCCGCACTTCTCAGCCCTTGGGCGGTCAGTGGGACTGGGCGCGGCCTAACACAGGGCGGCGCCCCTCGGGGAGACTAGGACCTGGCGAGAGCCCACGGGGAGGGCGGGGGCCGGGGCCGGGGCCGGCGCCACTAGGGCATGGCGGACTGCACGTCCGGAGCCCTGCCTCACAGGGAGGCGGCTGAGGCCCGGCGAGAATTCGAGCGCGGCGCGGGCGGGCCGGCAGCGCTGGAGGACCCGGCGCACCCTCCTCCGCTGCAGACCCGGGTGCTAAGCCCCTCACTGCCCGGCCTGGCGGCGCCAGCTGGCCGCTCCGAGTGCGGGGCCTGCCGAGCCCGCGCCCACCGGGAAGTCGCGCTGGCCCGCGAGCGCCGGCGCAGCCCCGGTTCCCGCCCGCGCTTCTCCCTCCACACCTGCCCGAAAGCAGAGGTGAGCCAACTCCGCCTTGGCCAGCCCAGAGAGTGACTTCCACAGTGCGTGGGCGGGCTGAAGGGCTTCTCAAGCGCGGCCAGAGTGGACACCGAGGCCGAGGCGCCGAGAGCGAGCGAGGGCTGCTAGCACGTTGTCATCTCTCACTAGAGAAGACATAGTTTACTGTTAGGGCAGAATAAAAGTATTCTGGCTTCTTACTCAAATGTTTAGGAATTTGAAATCCTGAGTTGTTTTTTTTTTTTTCCTCCCCCTTCAAAGTATCCAGCACTGTTAGAAGCAGTCCAAAATAACCAGTCATCGTACTCTTTTTTTTCCCATTTCATTGCTCTTTTGGCTCTGTGGCAACTGCTACTGGATCACCCAAAGCCTTGCCGTCTGAAAGCACTTCACTCCAGGTGATGACAGTTCTTAATTTTAGTAATGCTTTTGCAATGAACCAACAGGAATACCAACATTCTGTTCTTGCCTTGCAGCAGTGTAATTAGTCCTGTCAAATCTCATTAGATCTATAAACCAATTCTAGATTTCTACACTTAAGCATCTCTTTCTATGGAAACACTTCTAATACCAATATCGAATATTTTGAATCTTTAATTGTGGAGGCAGAGTACAGTATTATGGGATTAAGAGATTTATTTTAGATGTCAGATCTGTAGCTGGAGATGGAGAGGTAAAGGTCGGAAATCAGTTAAAGGATTTGAGACAGGATCACTAATAGTTTTTGTGAAGCATTGGCATAGTTGAGCAAGTCAGAGCTCTTAGTGAAATCTGAAAATTTAAGCAAAACCCTGCTGCCAAAACTGAACTGTAAAGGGAAAGCTAAAGGAGAGATAGACAGGAAAGTGTGCTGCTATGCAATGACCACTCCCGTGGTTCCACAGTTGTGGTTCCATCTGGTTGAGGGCTTATGGCTGTTTGGTCTGCAGTGTGGAAAATAAACGAGACGCAAATCTGAGTACAATATAGGCAAACTGGACATGTTTAACTGTTTTGTACCTATACATGAACGTATCTGCCCACATCCACCTTCTGGTATTAATGCAGTTGTTACATTTTCTTCTTCCAAATCTCATGCCAATTTCTCTTGTTGTTAATCCTAACCTTGGACCGTACAACTCGGTATTCTAGGATACATAGTTTCATTTTAGCTCAGTTTCCACCTAACCAAATTGATCTGGAAGCATCCAGCACATATATATGAATGCTTCATTAAATAAGTAGTCACTATTTACCTTGGTATGATATTGCAGGTACTTCTCAGTGCAAATCAGAGCTTTCTATGAACTACACCTGACCTTTCATATGCCAATCAATATTTCTCTTTCCAAATTCTAAATGGTGTCTCAGAATCTATTGATTGCATTTTTATTTTTCTGGAGCGCTCCAGTCTGTAGAATTCCAATCTCCTACTACAAAGTAGGTTGCGTTCTTTATGCACTGTGTGTGCTGAGTGTATTTTTTGTTTCTTGAATTCTGATGTCTTGATTTTTGTTAGTTTATTTGTTTGTTTGTTTGTTTTGCTTAATCCACAGAGTCAGATAAGTTCACAGTCAGTAGCTCCCTAAGAAACAGTGTAGAACAGGGAGAGAGAAGCAGGACAGGGGGAGGAAAAGCAGAGGGTAGAGGTAGAGGATGAGAGGACGGAGAGAGGTTATGTATATCTGAAAATCGCTTTGAGAGTTTTGCTGAATATGTAATTCTAGGACGATTTTTTTACCCTTATAATATTATCAAATACATCAATCTGTTTTTTTTTTTCCCCTATCACAAATGATAATATTGAGATGCGTGATGCCATTGTATTTTCCCTTCTGTTTTAGCTCTGGAAATGCTTACAGTATTCTGTTTTCTTTTTGAATTCTAACATTTGACAAGGTATGCCCTAATTTGGGTCCTCGTTTCACTTACAGTGTGGAATACTCAGCCTACTATTTCTTCAATCTGGAAATGAACCCACGATTTCTTCATTTCTTTTCTCCCGAGGTATTATTTGAAATAGAATATCAAGGTTGAATTTATTCCTATTGTGCCCATATGAAACAAACTTATTATTCATTCAAACCCATTCTTTTTTATTTAATGTTTTGGGGACAAGGTTCAGTATGAACATGATGGTAACCAAACCCACTCCAGAGTGCCTCCAACCCTAGCCATGTTCTTTACCATCTGTGCAGCTATTGTTCATGTTCTCTCTTTCATTCTACACATCCAAACCCTACCTATTTTAAGAAGATTCAGTGCATATCCCATGTCCTTTAGGGAACCTTTTGAGTGGTCTACTTGTTATTTCTCTCCTTTTCTGTGAACTCTTATTTTATTTTTTTTATTTTTTGAGATGGACTCTCACTCCATCACCAGGCTGGAGTGCAGTGGCGTGATCTTGTCTCACTGCAACCTCAGACTCCCTGGTTCAAGCGATTCTCCTGCCTCAGCCTCCCTAGTAGCTGTGATTATAAGCATGCGCCACCACGCCCACATAATTTTCGTATTTTTAGTAGAGATGGGGTTTAACCATGTTGGCCAGGATGGTCTTAGTCTCTTGACCTCATGATCTGCCTGCCTCGGCCTCCCGAAGTGTCCTGTGAACTCTTGAACACCACACTTCAACAATTTTATGTACATAGTAGTAGGCAGAAGGCATTATAATGTTCTGAGTAGTGTTTTTTGAATTCATGATAGTTTGGTCATTCTAAGTATGTTTATTTAAATAATCCAGGATGCTTTATTATAAGGTATATTATGAATTGACTTCTAAAGGTTTTTGCCTCTCCAGTTCTGCTTTCTTTATCAATGATTACAAATGAACTATTAACTTTACAATATGTAATGTCATAGCATTATTTCATATTTAGTATTCTTATCTTCTCCAGCTATGTTACTTATCAGTCTGTATTTTTGTAGGACATAGTTTTGAGAAAGTAGAAAGAATTTCAAAGATTCATTATTTTCTCTCACTTTTTAATTATTTTCAGCTTGTCCTTAAAAAATTCACATATTTTTAATGGCAAACAAATATTTATTTAAAAAATAGATCATAATACCTTAAGTGTATTTTGTGGATTGAAATGTGATTTATTTTAGTGAATGTTCTTTGTGCAAAAAAAATGTGTAACCTGCTGTGCTTGGATGAAGTAGTGTATAGATGTCAATTACATCCAGTTGAATGATAGTACTGGTAACTTCAACTATATCCTTACTGATTTTTTTGGCTGTTGAATCTGTCAGTTTCTGATAGAGGGATGTTTATTCTCCAACTGTAATAGTGGATTCATCTATTTCTGCATGAAGTTTTATCAGTTCTTGCCTCATATAGTTTGATGCTCTGTTGTTGCGTACATAGGGATTGTTATGTTTTATTGGAGTATACTGACTCTTTTTTATCAATATGTAGTACCTTCTTTATACCTGATCACTTTACTTACTCTCGTGTCTGTACTGGCTAAAGAAAATACAGTTACTCCTGCTTTCTTTTAGTGTTAGCATTGTATATCTTTCTCTCTTTAATTTTAATCTAAATGTGTCTTTATATTACAAGTGGGTTTCTTGTAGATGATAGATAGTTGGATCCTGTTTTTCAATCCATTTTATAATCTGTCTTTTAATTAATGTATTTAGACGATTGAGGTATAAGGTGATTATTGATATCGTTAGATTAATTTCTACCATATTCATTACTATTTTCTATTTGTTGTATTTATTCTTTGTTCCTGTTTTTGTCTTCCACACATTTTTTGTCTGTTATGGTTTTAACTGCATATTTTATCTGACTCCACTTTCTACACTTTCTATCAACTATACTTTTAAAAAACATTTTTAGCGATAAAGTGATAGTCCTAGAGTTTGCAGTGTATATTCACAATTAATCTAGGTCACATTAAAATAACATAATAGCATTTACAGGTAGTGCAAGTACCTTATAATAACCAAATATTCCCAGCTTTCCCTCCCACCCCTTGTATCATTGCTATGATTTCACTTAAGCATATACGTGTGTGTGTGTATACATATATATGTGTGTGTGTATACACAAATATATTGTTGGTATTATTATTTAAAACAAAAAAGATTATATCATTTAAAATTTAAAAAGTAGAAGTTTTCATTTTACCTTCACTTATTCCTTGTCACAGTCTTCCTTTTTTAAAAATATAGATCCAAATTTCTGACCTGTATCATTTTTCTTCCCTCTGAATAACTTCTTTTAACATTTTCAGGTCTATTAACAACAAATTTTCTCATCTTTTTTCTTTGAGAAAGTATTTCTCTTTCACTTTTTAATTTCACATAGTACAGAATTTGGTTGGTGTTTTCTTTTGAATATTTCTCTCAATACTGGTTTTCTCGACATTTAGGTGTCTCTCAACACTTAAAATATTACACTGCACTTTCTTTTTACTTGAATGGTTTCTGAGAGAAGGTGGATGCAATCTTATCTTTGCTCTTCTACACATAAGGTTTTTTTTTGTTTGTTTTGCCTCTGGATTCTTTTAGAATTTTCTCTTTGAGTTTTTTGTAGTTTGAAAATGATATGCCTAGGTGTAGCTTTTGGCATTTATCCTGTTTACTAATCTCTAAGCTTACTGGATATGTTTTGGAATTGACATTAACTTAGGGAAATTTTCAGTTATTGTTTCAAATATTGCTTCTGTTCCTTTCTCTCTTAGTTCTTCTTGTATTCCCCCAAATTGTTTATTGTCTCTTTTGTCTTTGCCCCATAGTTCTTTGATACTCTGTTCCTTTTATTTATTTATTTATTTTTCATTCTTTTTCTCTTTGCTTCTTTGCTTTTCAGTTTTGGAAGTTTCTATTGTTTTATCCTCAAGCTCAGAGATTTTTTCATTAGCCATGTCTAGTCTACTGGTGGGCTAACTGAAGACTTCTTTATTTCCATTACAGTGTTTTAATCTCTTGCATGTTTTCATTATTTCTTAGAATCTCCATCTCTCTGCTAACATTCATCTGTTCTTGTATGTTGTCTACACTTTCCATTAAATCATTTAGCATATGATTCATAGTTATTTGTTCCTTATTCTGATAATTCCAACATTACTGCCACATCTGATTTTGGTTCTGATTCCCAAACTGTGTGTTTTGCCTTTTCTACTAAATTGCCTTGTAATTTTTTTACTGAAAGGCAGATATGACGTACTGGGTAAAAGAATGTGTGTTAAATATAAGGCCTTTAGCAATGTAGTAGCAAGGTGTGAGGGAGGAGAAGCATTCTATTTCTATGATTAGTCTTAGACTTTGGATGATACTGTGCCCCTGGCCTGTAGACTTCACCACTGCTTCTCTCTGTTGTTTGTTTATTTGTTTTTGTTTTCTCATCTTTAGTTGGGACAGGATGATTAGAGAGTACGGGGGTTGGGTATTTCCCTTCTCCTACATAGATGACTAGGGATGGTTAGAGTTGGGTGCCTATCCAATCCCTTGGGTAGGTTAGGCTCTGAAAAACCCTAGCAAGCTAGAGTCTAATAAAATTATTTCTCCTAGGGCAGGGCTTTTAGTAAGAACAGAATGTTCTGACATATTTCAAAATGGTTACTCCCTGCACCCCCATGGAAGTATGGGGAGATTTTTCTCTGATACTCACTTTGAGAACAAGATCAAATTCCTGGAGGCAAAATAAAAGTGTGGGTTCCCCCGATGATTGGATCCTTCTGGAGTTTTTAACACTCACATTTGTTCACATGAAGCTTCCACCAATTTGTCAATTAGTGTTCAGGTTTTCCTAACCTACCACTGGTACCCATGGAGGTTTCTGCTACTGGGTTTGTATTTCAGTAATTGTGGCACTCAGTATTTGCCTGTCTGCTTCTCAAATTTGGGAGGATGGCTGTGGTTTGCACTGAAATTTTACTTCTCTGAAAGATCTAAAAATCTTAGAAGAGTTGTTGATTTTTCATTTTGCTCAGCTTTATATTTGTTGTTAGGATGGATTGTTGGCTTCTAAGCTCATGACATGCTAGACTGGAAACCAGAAGTCCATAATACTTTAGCACATTAATTTTATAAAGAATATAAAATTGTTTGAAAGCATTTTTAATTAAAATGAACTTTAGCAATTTCATGTCCAATAAAAAAATGCATTTGCTTTTCAGTGCTGTCATCAAAAAATGTAACCATTTTAAATGACTTGGAAATACCCTTAGAAGAGAAGGCAAATTGTTTGCCTTTTTAAACTGACAGATAACATTGTATGTTTTTATCATGTGCAACATGATGTCTTGAAGTACATGTACACTACAAAATAGTTACATTAGCTATTTAACAGATGCATTATCTTGCATAGTTATCACTTCTGTGGTAAGAAGAGGTGACATCCACTCTTTCTACATTTTTTGATACAATGTATCAGTATTAACTATAGTCACCTTGCTATATGTACAATAGATCTCTTGAAATTTTTTCTTCTATCTTACTGTAATTCTGTATCATTTGAGCAATATTTCCTCATTCTCCTCTCCTGCCTAACCACCTCAGTCTCTGCTAACAACCATTCTTTTATATAATCAACTTCTTCAGATTTCACATATGAGTGAGATCATGCACTATTTGTCTTCCTATGCCTGGCTTATGTTATTTAACAGAAAGTCTTCCAGGATCATCCATGTTGTTGGAAATGGCAGAATTTCATTCTTTTTTAGGCTGAATGATACCCCATACTGTATATATGCCACATGTTCTTTATTCATTCATCCCTTGATGGACACGTAATTTGAGACCACACCGTGCTATTGTGATTAGTGCTGTGATAAACATAGTAGTACAGATACCTTTTTGACATACTGATTTCAACTCCTTTGGAATAGTTTTTTGAATACTAAATAAATATATTATTAAAAAATTAAACTCTTATTTGTTCATGGTGACTATAACAAATGTTAGCTAAAATGTGAAGAAATTTGAACCCATTTTGGTGTTCTCATTGAGCTGCTAAATTTGTTACTGTTCCTCTAGCATAATACAGATGCCATAAGCCATGACTAAATGTACAGAAGGCATTTACTTCTGTTAGGTTTTTTGAGCCAGAAGATACTTTATAAGTCACTGCATATACCTTATAACTACATTTTAATTTAAATGTATTTTTAAACATAGCTTTTAAAAACTCATCTTACTGGCTATCAAAAGCAGTTTAATTTCTAAAGTAATAGCATATTTTAAAAATCTATTTAAAATGCTCTTAGGATCTTTAAATATTCTACTTTTATTATTTTTAAACTTATTTAATTATACTATAATTGTATAAAGTTCTAGAGTAGTGGTGGAAATGGTTGCAAATTGTCCAGTCTCATTTCCAGGCATATTATTGAAATATTTCATGAAATGACAAATTTATTTCTAGAGAAAAGACCTGTAAGAGGTCACCCATGTAAAATCCAGTCTATACAAACATCTGCAAAGTAAAGGATAGAACACAAATTTAATCATATATGAGTACTTTGGGGGTGTGGATTGTAGCAAAACATAAGAGATTCTAATTTGTATGCAGTGCATTCAAGGAAAGTAAATATGCTGAGATTTAATACAAGCATCTTAATTTTCTTAGTCAAGGTAAACGCCATTGCCAGTGCTTTCATTTGAAAAACCGGATAGTATTGATGGTGGCGGCAGCCTTTCTGGAGTGGCCACTTAGAGAACAACAGCTGCAGCAGGGTAGATGGGGCCTGGGCTGTGTGTTCTATGGAGCCCAGCAGGGGCCAGGAACAGGTGATCACAGAGGGAGCCCCACACCCTACTGAGCTGGCAGGGCCACAGCCCGTGTTCGTGTGCACAACTGCAGCCACACAGCGATGGCACTGGACCTGGGCATCGCTTGGTCTTGGGGCCCAGGAAGCACTCAACTCCCACAGGCTTGGAAGTGCCTGCTCCAGCTATCTGGCCTCTACTCCCAGTGACTACCCCAGGGTGGAGCAAAGTTGTGGCCAAGCCCCAGCACTGTTGCCACCTGGCCAGGTGTGTGCATGCTTGGGGTTGCACTGACATGTCAGCCTTCTGCCACCTTGGCCCCTCCAGACTTTGGGCACTAATGAGTGTGGGAGGGAGGCTGAGAGGCTCAGCATAGGCCTGCAGGCACCCCTTGGTGTGGAAAGCCTGGGCACCGTGGATGGCATGTTGATGATGGGAGGCAGACAGGTTCATAGGCAGGAAAAGGTGGTGGGTCCCTGGTGAAACCCCACCTTCAGGTCACAGACTGTGTGAAGCCTAAGGGCTGGGCTGCCAGTTCTGGGTGGAGTCTGCAACGTGGAGTGAATACTTTATTGATGCTTTCCAGCAAATCAGATGGTGCTTTTTCAAGGCCCACCCATGGCCACCCATGGACCAATTAGCATGCACTTCCTCCATTCTGAGCACATAAAAACCTCAGACTCAGCCAAACTCAGGCACTCATTGGGAGAACGTGCCTGCAGATAGGAGCTATCAACTGTGGGTCTCCTGAGAGCTATTCTGTTGCTCAATAAAGCTCTTTGCTCAATAAAGCTCTTTCCATCTTGGTCACCCTCCAGTGTACTGGAAGGAGGGCAAGGACTCAGGACCTGCTCAACGGCAGGAGCAAAAGGATCTGTAACATGTTTCTGGATAGCTCACCAGGCTGTGGGCGATTACATGCTCTTAGATTACAGGAGTGAAGGGTGGTGACCCTTCTGGGGGCCCATACCTCAGGATTCCCTGAGCCAGACCTGCTGTAACACTATAGCTCTCCCACTCTCCACTGGTGCTGAGTGGCTGCCCCATGCGATGGGTGCCAGGACTGAAAGAGCTATAACACAAACAGGCTGAAACATGCCCCCCTTTCCCCACCTGCTGTGCTGTGGACAGCAAGAAGGAGAGGAGAACTGTGGCCTTTCTGGGAGCCCAGATCTCAGGGTTTCCCAAGCCTGGGCTGTGACAGGCTGTAACACCCTCCTTAGGGCTCTGCAGTTCCTGGAGCCTCTGAGATTTTGGACTCCACTGTGTTCCCCAGCACCTGAAGTGGAAGTCACTTGCGGTACACCTCATTCACCCACAGCCTTGCACAGAGCTGGCACCTGTGCTGGTACCTGGAGCTGCCCTCCCTCCACAGCTGGCACGCCTGGCTGTGCACAGTGGCTGGACCCCACACTCACTCACACATCTCTCCCCACTGTGTGCCTGGCAGGTGTGGGATCTGGGCCAGTAACGTGAACCAAGTGCAACCTGCTGGGCCAAGTGGGTGGAACAAGCCCAGTGTATATGAGCAAAACCCAAGCAGAGGCACCACCGGCCACAGTGCTTTCAGCTGGTAAAGTGACACCCTAAGGATCCTGTGACAGTATGCTTTTGAAGAGAGTTCTTTTCTAGGTATAAAATGTATAAATGAAGCATCAAATTTATTGATATATATTATCCTCAGGAAAAGAAAATCAATATATTTAAATTTTGTGCTATGTAAAGATGGGAACAATTCTTCCTGGAGAAACAAATTTCTCATCTGGTCATCCGTTAGATTAGAATTTGACTCCATATAAAATCAGAGTAATGCTAAGAATCAAACTAATTCACTAGAAAATAAAACAGGAAGAAAATGATAAATGATGAGAATTAATATAGAATGAACATGGATTTTAGATTAAGCTTAGAAAAGGAAACGAGCTAAATTATTGAACATCAGATAAATAGTAATGTCTTATGCTTAAGTCGCACTTATTTTGTCAGTGACTAGTCTATGTATTTCACACTAACATTTATCCCCTATAATAGCCCAATGAGGTAGGTACCCTTATCATCATTCTTTAAAAGTATGAGGAAATTGGGGCACTGAGAGTTTAGGTGGCCTACTCAGTGCTCATAACCAATGAGCACAGGAGCAAGGTTTGAGCCCAGGCAGTCTGACTTTAGAATGGGAGCTCTGAACCATTGCAGAATACTCTCCCCTGGGCTGTGGAGTAAGTTTCCAGTAGTTTGATATAATCATTATTCGTTTTCAAAGTTTTAATTTCTATTTTGTTTATAACTGAGTAACAGTTTATGGATTAGCTTTATGATATAAACAATTAGAAAATTGTAAAAATTTATTAAAACAAATCCAACATACTTTTAGATATTGGGTAGTAGACAGCAGAAGAGTATACTTCTGAGAGAAGGAAAAGAAATAAGATGATCCCTATGATAATTCTGGCCTTCTGTCTGAAAACACTGAACTTTGCCCCCAGGGAGGCAAGGAAGAGGAAATAAAGCAAAATATAAAGAACTTACTGAACTAAAGATATGGGGAATCAAAGTTGGAGGAGGTAGAGTAGAGGGAGGTAGAATTTATGGGGTAAAATACAAGAACAAAGGGAGCCATTTAGACAAAAAGCTTCAGAAAGCTGTATATCCCTTGAGTCTTTGGCTTAATAATAATGTATTTAAGTACAGGGTAATACTACATGTGTCTAAGTGGGAACAAAAGATGAAGAAAACAACCTGTGACCAAGGAACTGTAAATTAAACAGTTATAGGACTGCAGTGGGTTAGGAGAGTTTTTAATTCTGGCCTACCAGAGTGATGAGACCTTTTTCAACAACTAGAACATTCAGTAGAAAACTGTGAAATCCCTTGCTTTAAGAATAAGGCCAAATAGTTCTAGAATAAAGGCTGTTCTACACTTACCTTAACAAAAATTAAAAATTCTCAAAAGGATTATGCTAATCTACCAATAAACTAACCACTAATAAAATAAAATTCAATTTTCTTAAAATAACACAACAAAATCTAGACATTCAACCACATAAGATTTAAAATGTACTAAATCTTATTGAAGATTACATAAATCTGCAATGATACAGTAAAATCTGGCCTAAAATCAGAAGTAAAATTAGTTAATAGAAACAGAAAAGAAATTGTAGTGATAATCAAATAAGCAAAGAAATTTGTGTATTTGTGTGTGTGCATGCATATATATGTGTGTGTCTATTTAATTTGTATATAAATTAATTTTATAAATGTATACACATACATTTGAAGCAGATGAATATGATGATAAGATGGAAATTGTAAGAAATGTATAAATAAAAAATAAAAACAAATAGAATTTCTAAAACTGAATAGTATAATAAATGAAATGAAAAATTGTTAGACTTAATAGCAAATTCAACATTACAGAAGAAATGTCAATAATCTTAAAATAAGGTAATAGAATCTATCCTAACTAAAGCGTAGAAGAAAAAGAAACAGAACCTTGGTTATTTGGAAGACAATATTAAGCATCTTAAGGAAAAAGTGTATTATGTCACAGAAGGAATGAATGATATACTTAAAAAATCACATATTATCAGATAATTTCAGTTAATTGCATAAGGAATAAATAAAAAAATCACACCAAGGCATGTCACAAATTACTTTATGAGAAGCAATAATAATGATTATAATAAACCATCTTTAAAGCAGCCAGAAAGGAAGGAAACAATTAAGTACAAGGGCATACAAATAAGACACATCATTGACTTCTTATGAGAAAGTAATGTATTTATATGTTTGAACTGACTGCAGAAATGCAAAGGTCAACCTATAATTCTGCATCTGTTGAAAATATCATTTGGAAGTAAGAGCAGAAGTCTTGGCCATGCAAAGTTCTGTCCTGTGATAAGCCTGTTTTCACTGTGATAAACCAACATAGTCTCAGTTCATCATAGGAATACTAAAGTACACATTGTACATGTCTCTATTATAGTCATCTTTTTAAAGTTATTGAAAAATAATTAAGGTGTAAGGAACTTATCATATGTAATGTGTATAATGTGATGAGTTTTAACAAATGCATATCCATGTGAAACTACTACCGCAAACAGTGTAATAGGTATAGCTAGTCCCCAAATTTTATATTTCCCTTTTCTAATCTATTCTTCTCTACCCTATCCACTTTCTTGTGAAATCACTGATCCTATTTCCTGCAACTACAAAGTAGTTTGCTGTTAACATTTTTTTTTTTTAATGGCTACATAGCTGTTTGCATTTATGGAATACAAGAGACATTTTGATACAAGTACGCAATGTGTAATAATCACCTCGCAGGAATGGGGTATCTATTGCCTCAAGCATTTATTATTTCTTTGTGTTACAAACATTCCAATTATTCTATTTTAGTTATTTTTAAATGTACAATAAGTTATTGTTGATTCTGTCACCCTGTTGTGCTATCAAATGCTAGATAATATCAATTTTATCTAACAATATTTTTGTACCCAGTAACCATTCCCACTTTCCTACCCCACTCCACTACCCTTCTCAGCCTCTGGTAACATTATATCCTTCTACTCTCTGTCTCTGTGAGTTCAGTTGTTTCCATTTTTAGCTCCCACAAATCAGTGAGAACATGTGAAGTTTGTCTTCCTGTGCTTGGCTTATTTCACTTAACATAATTTGCTCCAGTTCCATCCATGTTGTTGCAAATGACAAGATCTCATTCTTTTTTAATGTGTGAATACTACCCCGTTGTGTATATGTACCACATTTTCTTTATTCATTCATCTGTAGATGAACACTTAGGTTGGTTCCAAATGTTGGTCATTGTGAAAAGTGCTGCAATAAACATGGGAGTGCAGATACCTCTTGGATATACTGATTTCCTTTCTTTTGAGTAAGTATATATCCAGTATTTACAATCAGTGGGATTGCTGGATCATATGGTAGCTCTATTTTTAGCTTTTTGAGGAACCTCCAAACTATTCTATATAGTGGTTGTACTAATTTACATTTCACCAAGAGTGGAAGAGGGTTCCCTTTCCCTCACATTCTCAGCAGCATTCGTTATTGCCTGTCTTTTGGATAAAAACCATTTTAACTGTGATGAGATAATGTCTCATTATAGTTTTGCTTTGCGTTTCTCTGATAAACGATGTTGGGCACCTTTTTCATATAGCTGTTTGTCATTTGTTTGTCTCCTTTTGAGAAATGTCTATTCATATCTTTTGCTTATGTTTTAATCAGATAAGTACAATTTTTGTTGTGCTGTCTCAAAACAGCTATTTTGAATTCTCTCTCTGAAAGATCACATATCTCAGTCACTCTGGGATTGGTCACTGGTGCTGTATGGAGTTTGTTTGGTGAAATCACATTTTCCTAGGTGTCCCTGGTGCTTGTGGATATTCGTCAATGTCTAGGCACTGGAGAGTTAGGTCTTTACTGTAATCTTTGCAATATGGGCTTGTTTGTACTTGTTCTTCTCGGGAAGGCTTTCCACATATTCAAAGGGAACGGAGTGATGTGATATAAGTCTTTAGTCACTGCAGCTGTATCTGCATTAGGTGATACCCCAAGCCCAAGAATGCTATGACTCTTGCAGACTCATAGAAGAACCAGCTTGGTGGTCTTGAGTAATATCTGAGATAATTCCCTGGATTACCAACCAGAGACTCTTGTTTTCTTCCCATAATTCTCTCCATCCCCACCCCCACACCGCCACTCCAAAAACAGTCTCTCTCTCCTTATGCTGAGCTACTTGCAGCTAAGGAAGGAGTGACACAAGCATCCCTGTGGCCACCAGAACTGGGAATGTGTTGGGTTCAACCTGAAGCTGGCACAGCACTGGGCCTCACCAAAGGCCCATGGCAGCCACTCCCTGGCTTTCACCAATATTCACACAAGGCCCAAGGGCTTTTTGGTCATTGGGTGGCAAATCCAATCCAACCAGGCTTGCATCCAACCTTTCAAGGTGGTAAAATCCCCCCTGCCCAGGGTAGGTTTAGAAATGCCATCTAGGAACCTGGACGTGGAGTCAGGAAACTTAGTAATCTACTTGGTGCTCTATTCTACTGTGGCTGAGCTGGTATCCAAGTGTTTTAGTCTGTTCTCATGCTGCTGTGAAGAAATACCTGAGACTGGGTAATTTATAAAGAAAAGAGGTTTAATTGACTCACCGTTTCACATGTCTGGGGAGGCCTCAGGAAACTTACAGTTGTGGCAGAAGGTACCTCTTCATAGGGCAACAGGAGAGAGAATAGTGCCGAGCAAAGGGGAAACCCATCAGATCTCATGAGAACTCCCTCACTATCGCGAGAACACTGTGGGGGAAACTGCCCACATGACTCAATTATCTCCACCTGGTCCTGCCCTTGACAAATGGGGATTATTACAATTTAAGGTGAGATTTGGGTGGAGACACAGAGCCAAACCATATCACCAACCCACAAGACAAAGTCCTTCTCACTCTACCCTCTCCTTTCCTCAAGCAGAAGGAGTCTCCTCCCATGGCACCACTGCCCTGTGCCCTCTGTGAGTACTGCCTGGTTACCTCTGATGTTCACTCTAGGCCTAAGGGCTCTTCATTCATCTTGTGGTACCTGCTGCCAGGCCTGGGTGTCTTCTTTCAGGGCAGTGGGCTCCCCTCTGGCCCAACGTTAGTCCAGAATGCTGTGCAGGAGCCAAGGTCTGGAATCAGGGACCCCAGGAGTCAGATTGCTCCCCTAATGACTGTGGTCAAGCTGGTACCCAAGCTGCAAGAAAAAGTCCCTTTTATTCTTCCTTCTCCTTTCTTTAAGCAGAAAGAGTCTCTCCCCCTGACCACCATGGCTGGGAATGTGCTGGGTCATACCTGAAGTCAGCACGGTGCTGAGTCTTACTCAAGGCCTGTGGCGAGTAATGCCTGGCTATCATTTATGTTTATTCAAGGCCCAAGGGCTCTTTAGTCAGCAGCTGATGAATCCTGCCAGGATTCTGTTTTTTGGTTCAAGGCAGCAGGTTCCCTTCTGGCCCAGCATATGTATAGTAATGTCATCCCAGAGCTAGAGCCTGGAAAGGAGGCATCAGTACCCTGCCTGGTGCCCTGGCCTACTGTGGCTAAGCTGGTGGTATTAAGTAACAAGACAAAGTTCTCTTTACTCTCCCCACTCCTCTCCTCAGGGAAACCCTGTACTGTGATTGATCACCCAATTTTTGTTTTTTTTTTTTTTGTGAAGGTGCTTTCTTGTGTGAATAGTTGTTCAATTTGGTGTCCCTGGGGTGGGGTGGGAGGGAAGATCACTGGAGGGTTCTATTTGACCATCTTGCTCTGCCTCTTCCTCCTAGTTTACATTTTTAAGACTTTTATTTAACTGGAAAAGTTAAATTAAATTTGTTCTGATGCTTTCTTGTACCTTGATTTTCTGCATAACAAGCTGCAACCTAACTCAACAGGTAAACAAACCAAAAACTAACTTAGGAATGTATATATATTCATCTATCTATCTATCTATCTATCTATCTATCTATCTATCTATATCCATATATATGTGTGTGTGTATATATAGAACATTCATAACAGCTGTATCAGAGCTAATCACAAGCAGCCAAGCTTCAGCTAATCACCAGAAACCAACTGATCAGACGATGTTCTAAGGCAAATGCCTTGCTGTAACCAATCAAGCTCTTTCTGTACATCACTTTTGTATCTGTCTGTAAATACTCACTGCCCAAATGTTAGATTGGAACTCTCTGTTAAATTAAATTTATCTAACATTTTTATGTTAAGAGAATTTATATGCACTCTCACTTTGACTTATTTCATTTAGCATAATTATTTAAAAATTCATCATTGTATATGTCAATATCTTTTTCCTTTTTAATACTGTGTAGTATTCTATTATTTGTATATACCACAATTTGTTCATATATGTTTTGTTGAAGGATATTTGTTGGGTTGGTTTTTTTTTTTTTTTTTTTTGAGATGGAATCCTGCTCTATTGCCCAGCCTGGAGTGCAGTGGCATGATCTTGGCTCACTGCAACCTCTGCCTTAAAGGTTCAAGTGATTCTCCTGCCTCAGTCTCCTGAGCAGCTGGGATTACAGGCGCTAGCCACCACACCTGGCTAATTTTTGTATTTTTAGTAGAGATGGGGTTTTGCTATGTTGGCCAGGTTGGTCTTGAACTCCTGACCTCAGGTGATCTGCCCACCTGAGCCTCTCTAAGTGTTGAGATTACAGGCATGAGCACTGAGCCTGGCCTATTTGTTGCTATTATAAATAAAGTTACTGCGAACATTCACATAAAAGGCTTTGTGTGAACATATGTTTTTGTTTCTCTTGAGTAAATACTAAAAGCACAATAACTGAGTCATATAATGATAATTTGTTTTGCTTTTTAAGCAACTGTATGACTGCTTTTCAAATAGTTGCAATATTTTAATTTCTACCATTAGTGCATGAGAGTTCCAGTTGCTCCATGGTGTCACTAACACTTGGTATAGTTAGTTTTTGCAACAGCCCTGACAGTGGAGGTATAGTGATATTTCATGAGAGCTTAAATTTGTATTCTCTTGATAAGCAATGATGTTGAGAATCTTTTTATGAGCCATTTACTATTCATATATATTATTTAGTAAAGTTTTTGTTCAAGTATTTTGTCAGTTTTTATTAGGTGTTCATTTAATTATAGATTTTGTTTTCATTTTAGATATGTATCCTTTGTCAGATATTTATTTTAAAAAACAAGTTTTTACAACTCTGTGACTTTTCCTTTGTTTAATAGTATCTTTTGAAGGACAAGAGTTTTGAATTGTGATTAAGCTCAATTTATAGATTTCTCTTGTACTTTTCGTTTCCTATTAGAAATTCTTGAACTAATTGGAAGTCACTAGAATTATCTCCTGCATTTTTCTTAAAACTTCATGATTATACTCTGTACATTTACATATCTAATATATTTTAAGTTATTTTTGTATATAATGTGAAGTCATAGACAAAATTTGTGTGTTTGCTTGTTTTTAATATAACTATTCAATTGTCCCAGAACCATTTGTTGAAGTGGGAAGTATTCATTATATACTAAATTGCCTTGGAATCTCTATCAAATATCAATTTTCTACCTATGGTTGGGTCTATTTCTGAACTCTCATTCCATTCCTTTGACTGATATGTCTATCCTTGTGCCAATATCGTCCTCATTGCTAGAGCGTAACAACCCTGAGAATTAAATGGTTCAAGGTCTTCCACTTAGTTGTTTTTCAAAATCTCCAGTTTACGTAAGGATGCCTTTTCTTATGAAGGAAAATACTTAGTGCTACTTTCTTCTTTCAAAAAATTTAGACACGTAAATCTGGATGAAGCTGTAGCTGTAAAGATGGAACGCAACTCGTTATTTTTGAACACAGAACCTTCCTGAGACTAAGATGGCAGTGACACCACTAATGGCTTTCCACAATTCCATGCTATACAATCCAGGTAATCATTAAGGAACTATTCCTGCTGTTTTAACAAGGTCAACTAGTTACCTGGACTAACATTTATAGCCAGTCACGTAGACAGCTAAAGGAGTAATCAGTTACCTGTTTCAACATATTAAAAAAATGCCCCAGATTATGAGAAGGGCATCTCTTTTCCCATGATATATATATATATATATATTTAATTTTCTGGTTTTCTCTAAAATTGACATCTGGAGATACTATTTATGTGGGAGCAGAATTGCTGGATGAGATAGGGCAGCTTTCAGTTAAAAATAGGAGCCAATAAAGACTTTAGGAAAACTAGAAGGCCCTTTCTAGTTGTTGTCACGTAATTCTTAGATTGCTCTTGAGATAGACCTTTACAATAACTTAGTATTAAACTTCATTTTACCTGCTGGCTTTTTAAAAAGTAATTAGTCTCAAGCATGTGCGCATATATATATACACACACATACACACACAAACACAAATATATATATGTATATCACTCAATCTACTTCATTTTTTGTTCAATGGTTTGCTGATTTTGCATTTTTAATTTTTAAATCTTAGATTAATAGTAATATTGTTTATCTTGCTTTACTTCATATAGTTGTTATAAAGATCAAGAGGTAGTATATATAAAAGAACTATATAAATTATAAAATAGCATATATACACAGCAATACATGGTAAAGTGACAAATAGACAATAAGTATTCTAGAAATAGGGATAGGACAGTTCTGGGTAGTTTGTAAAAGTGCTGGGTATTTTTTAACCCACTTTTAACATTCTCCACTACACTGACATATTGTATTGGGGTATACGTGAGATAAAACTGGGTGTGATAATATAGCAGAGATTATATATAGATTTCTCTTTAGAAGGTTGGGAATGTCTGCCTGAAGGTTTATGTTGCAGAAGATTTTGAGGTTTTCTCAGTACTCTGCATGAAAGTGTTTTTTAGTAAATTAATGATGTCTTACACATGTGTGACAGATGCGAGTACTGCATATTTTTCATTCATATAATAGGTTATTTTCATTTATTAGATTATGTATCTCCTTTCTTCATTCTTAAATTCTTAATCTTGCATTCTTGGTGTTAGATTCCATATAATTTCATGAGACAGGTAAAATCCATCATTTTCAAAATTTTCAATGGGCCTAAATTATCAAGCTTTCTGTTAGCACACTATCTTCTGAGCCTGCTTTTATGTTATGATCAGTCTATCAGCTCACCAGTGGCCTTTCCTTCGGAGGACATGCTCTTATTTATACAACAGCAATTTTAGAAAATCACCATAATTAAAAAGTTCTACTGGGGCCTGTATCCCTTGAGGATTTTATTACAACAGCATAAATGCCTCTTCCCTCTCTCTAGTACGTTTTGAATACAAATTTGAGTGGTTATCTCTGAAGGGGAAAGAGAGAGCCTTCTGAAGAGATGCTGCTTAGATGAAAGGAATATAAGACTCAGGGCTTCTCTAGAGAATTGGCTCAAACATATTCACTTCTGTCTTGAGCTGTTACTTTCAAATCCAGCCCACGTGCTCAGCAAATGAAAGGTTTTGCCACTGAAAAAGGGGTAATGGACATCCAGGGATTTTTCATGAATTCAGTGAGGAAAACAACTCCCTGTTCTCAAGGGTCATCATACTGACTTCCATTGTCACACAGCCAGCATTACAGTGTTGCATTTCTGATTGGTTCCAAAACTGAACAATATCCCAAATCGTGATTATAAAGAAATAGTGGCAATAGAAGCCCATCTCTGTATTTTCTCTTTCTAATTGTGATGGCTTATGAAGATCCTGGCCTTAAGTCTAACTCTGAAATCAGCAGAAAACAGTGCTTTCTTTTCTGGAACAGGAGCAATGAGTGATTGGAGTGGGTATTAAAATTACTCTCTGCTTTATGATGTGTGGATTAATGAAAGTATTAAACCATTCTAATGATAGATAAGGAAATTATATCCACTGTTGCTGAAAGAAATAAAACTATTTAATCATAAATTAAAGAGGTCTAAAACTGTGTAAGCTCACCAATAGTGCATGGACAACAAAGAGGTACAATTTTATAGCTTATTATGTACCACCTTAATTTCTTAACATTCATCATTTTTTTCTGCTTCATTACTGTCAGTGTTATTCCCAAAAACTTACTGAAAACAGCATTTTTTATGGAAAGTAAGAATAAATATGGGTCAGGCTATTAGCACTTTTAAGAGGAATGCTATTAGGAAATACAATTTCTCTATTTTATTAGCATGTTGCACTGTTAATTTTTATTTCCATTGACATTCACATCTAGCAGCTGTACCCGAAGCTCGAATGACATAATTTACTGCTCAAAGATTAAACCTGATTTTTAATAAATGGTTAGACTGTGGATCCAGAAAATATAATTCTTAAAATGTCACAGCAAGAATGTCACTCCTCATATTGGTAAAACTCTAGGGAATTTTTTGATTCATCAGCAGAGGCTATCACAGTCTAGTGCCATAAACAGTCAATGCAAGAATATCTTTATTGGATATCTCTTGTCTACTTCTTTATGTCATTTATGCTTTTCATTGGTGCAACTCGATAATGCCTTTCCAAAGGCCTTGCACCCTGTATTTTTCACTTCTTGCTCCGGAGCGACTCCAATGCCAAGACACAGGATGATGGCAGAAAACTTCTGAACATTTATACATGTACAATCTGGAGGTATAATCTGGGAATGCAGGATTGGTAATCTATAGTTACTCTTGACAAATCTGTGATGAGAGTCACTGAATAATTGCTTCCGCCTCCCATCCCCTGAGACAATATCCTTCTCACCCCTCTCTCAGGAATGGCAAATGAAAGGCTTGTTTGCTAATCCTTTCTATTCTATTATTCATCATTAAAGAAGTTTATTTTCACACATGGCCTCAGAAATTTATGTGAAACGATGTTCTCGGGAGGCATTGTCAAGTGATTGGAATTAGTATCTTTGCCTGAACTCATTTCCCAGTGTTCTAATAAAAATTAAATTCATAGTTAATCATAGACTCTGTCTTTCATTCCGTAATCACTGGTTCCTATAAACACCTGAAGAACTAAGGCTTCACCCATGTAATAGGCAGTGCAATCACGGCTGCGACGTGGAGGCGGGAGAGGAAGCTGGGCTTGCTTATGTACTTACTGACTGACCCTTCTTATACTAATCTTGTGGAAATAATAGGAAAGAAATCTATACCTCAGCATAACAATAATCAGTATTTAACCATGAGTTAAAGAAAAGTAGATGAAAACAGTAATGTTGAATGTGCAAATTACAGAAACCTACCTATGAAAGGTATTCAAGAAAAATCATGGCCAAGTGAAGTCCTGCTGCTAAGTTTCTGCTCCACTGCTGAATCTGACATTTGAATTCAGAATCGTTTGAACCATTGAACAATATCCCTCCTGTTTTCAAATTTTTGAAAGAAAGGTTTAGTGGTGATTATCCTGTGTCTCCCAGGCATTGTGTATTGTGCATGTGACACTGGCTACTCTCTCATTCATTCCTTGGATGAGCAATCCTGAAAATGCCTCTAGCAGCATTGATTACCAGTGTTTCAAAGTAGTGGTAAACTTGCTCACATAACCTTGGACCGGCTTTCCCTGTTACTGCATTACTACCCAGTTCCCACACCCATTCCTTGGGATTATTTCCTGAAATAAATTAGCTACACACAAGACCCTATTTGTCAGGCTTTATGTTTTGAGAGAAACTAAGTAATGCAGATGCTTAATGATTTGCATATTTCACAAATATTTTGAGGAGTACAAGTAACAGAAATATAACTCAAATTAATTTCAAGCAAAACACAATAAGCATTAGTATTTGCTCACATATAATAATAACTGAGGAAAGCTGTCTAGGAACTCAGATAAATTTATTTTAGTGTTGGCCTCTCTTGATCTTTCAGATTTGCTGTATGTGTGTGTATGTGTGTTGGCTTCATTCGAAAACATATCCCTCAGCCACAGGTAATCTCCCATGGCCACAGGTTTGTACTTTGTTAATTTCTAAACCTAGTGGAAAAGTATGTTCTCTTTTCAGTATTTTCAACAGAAGGTATAAAATTGAGTATCTTTTCCTCAGGTTGGCCTTACTCTCTTCGTGTCTTATACTGTGGTCAGTGAGATGTGGTGCTCCAGTTAGATATTCCCGAACTGCATGTCAATCTCTATTGCTAAAAATAAGCAAGGCTTTCCCATCTTAATATGGTTTGAGAGTATAAAAGTAGTTGTTCAACAAGTAAAATCAGAAGGTTATTGCCATCAGAAGTGAAGACGAATGATGGGCAGACAAAAACAACAAAAGACACTATATGGCTTTATCATCTCATTTATACTTCACAGCCCCTTTGACCAACAGAACACTGTGAGTTTGTACCTCTCTAACCCTGCCCACATTCACTAAACACCACCCCGAAGAAATCTCCAGCTTTTTCTCTTGCTTCATTTACTTTGATTTGTCTGGCTAACAGGCATCATTTTACAAGCATTCTATTAGTGTTGATGTTTGGCTCAGCGCTTTGGTGTATTTGAAGGGTTTCTTTCAAGTCTGATGACATCTTCTAAGTGTTCACTGCAGGATTTCTCCATTTTCCTACAGGGCCATCACTCTTAAGAATGCGCACACATCATCCATATTCTTTTTTAATGGTTGTCTTTGTTATGTGTGTTCAAGCACTGAAAGGAACCTATTGAGGCCATCAGACTCTCCTGGATGTGTTTCACCTCCAAGGGAGAATTTGTGATGAACAAAAGAGTAAGATGTGACACTCTGACAGTGTAGTTTATCAGAGCTAACAAGATAGATATGGTGGGATAACGGAATAGACATTGTGGTAAGAGGAAAAGAACAAGTTTTTGAAGATATGGACCTTACTTTCTCATCTTTATAAAAGACCATCAAGTTTCCACTTAGGAACTTGTGTAATCATTTTAGCTTGGACTTCAAGTTAAGAAAAAGAATAAAAACCTGGAGGGCTGATTTGGTAGTTCTGCAGCTGTGCTATGGTTATATTTCATATAATATTACTTGTCTCAGGCAGTTTTCCACTGACACATGCCAAAGACATTGCAAATCAAAATGACATTAAAAATTAGGTTGAACAGTGCTACTGAATAGTAACTTGGGGGTGGTCTAATTAACTTTTTAGCTTGTTGCTAGACCGCTGGATTTACTTCAAATCCTTATTATTCAGCTTTCTATCTGGTGTAACACTGTCCACACAAAAAAAGAAAGACTAGAATATATTGAAAGCAGGGCAACAGGACCTGCTATGGTAAGAAAATTACTCAGAAAGGATATTCTATGAAGATGAGCTTGGAAAGACATTGTCAAATAGATAGTGGATTAGAATTCAGTAAGAGCAGATAGTCAGCCTGGACCGAGTCCTAGCAACTGACCAGAATGTCTCACTCTCTAAAGGACTTTGATAGATTATCTTTGTTTATTTTATTTTATTTTTGAATTTACTTTCTAGAAGGGCTTCCCTTATTCACCCATTATATGTACCGCACGATCATTTGGTAAATGGTACTTAAGCAATGATTTCTCTATGTCATAATTCTGTGAATAGTGTAATGGGCAATTTATTATCTAAAATTAATTCCTTAGACCATGAAAAGAAATAGGTACAGTTTTTCCCATGAAGCTTATATGCCTGCCACAGAACTGATACAAAAATATTTATAAACCTTTCATTTCTATAGAGCTCTGAGTGTTATATTTGTGTCTTAAAATTCCTTCCTATGATCCTAAAAGTTGATGAAGGTCGTTTGACTGAAACTCCATAAGGGAGAGCTTTAGGATATCTAGTGTAATGACTGTGTCTAGTAAGAATGGAAATATTTTTAAATTAATTAGTAGATGAACCCTTCACTGGTCCCAGGTCTTTGAGAAAGACATCCCTGGGTTGCATAAAGTTTAAATTAAAATTGCAAGTTTTCTAAAGTAAATGCTTTAGAAAATGAATGGCAAGGGGCTACAGTCAAGAAGAAACCTGTCTACAGTTTATCCAAGCTATGGGGAAGGATAAGGCCCTGTAGACTACCCCTTACTCTTTGGTCAGGATTGAGAGGGGGCTAAACTATTTTATGGCCTTCATATGGTGCAATTCTGTCTTGTCCTTGCTGTTTCTCTCATGTTGAATTTTTCTGTGTTCCCTTGGGGTTAGCCTTATTAAACAGATTCCTCAGAGGTTAAGAATGAGGTAAACAAAAATGTTATGGCTCTTTTCAGTGAGGTGGAGTTCCAGAAGAAGTGATTAGGAAGTCTTGAGTGAAAAATGCTAATAACCACCTCTGGGTCCCTTAAGTACGAAGTCTCGAATGTGTCTTCTTACTTCCTTTCAATTCTAACATGAGTTGCTCTTGGAATTTTGTGCCTCATTAAAATTTGTTCTACAAACTTTGGTGGAATTCAGAAGGCTTTTTATAACATTTGACGAATTACGAAAACCTGATAAAGTTCTCATTGATTTTTTTTTAGTTTTAGAAAGTTTCAAGCCAAGTGTTGTGGTATGCATATATAGTCTGAACTACTCAGGAGGTCGAGGAAGAAGGATTGCTTGAGTTCAGGAGTTCAAGAGCAACCTGGGTGGGGGAAAATATATATATGAAATTTGTATTTTCCCAAAAAAATGTTGGAAGGAGAGGCCATGTTGAGGATATCATGTCTAATATTATCTTGAACATTATCAACACATTTATTTAGAAATCACTATATGCTAGACACAGTGCTTACTGCATTATATTCATTATTTCATGTAACTCTCTGATAATCAAGAAAGATAGCTTTTTAAAATCTTAGTTTTATAGATTGTAAAAAACCATGATGCATAGAGAGAGGTTTACCAATTTCACAAAGCTAGGAAGTAATTAAAACAAATTTTCAACATCAGATTTTTTTGATTTAAAAGCCAAGTCTCCTTTGCAATGTGATACCCTTACCTTCATACAAGCACAATAATAATCATAATGACTGGGTCATTTTACAGCCCTTATAAAAATGTAGTCATACTTCTAGCATATATTTTTTAATGATCTCCTCTTACTCTCCCCATATGCATTCATAGTGCTCATTAAAACTAATCTTTCATATCTTAGTCACCCTATGAAAGTAGGTCTAGCAACCTATTAATGATAAGGTTTTCATATCCAGGATTTAATGTTCAAAATGTTTTCCTTAGATACTCAAGTGCTTTAAACTTTTCTTATTAAGAAGCTTCTAATTCTCTCCTTTCTCTGTGTGCTATTTAATCTATAGAACTTCCAGGACTTTAAATGTTCCATTTATTCATACGAATCACTAAAATACTTAGCTTCAGCAATTAATGCATAGAAAGCACAAGCACTGTAGAAACAAATGAGCTTATGTTAATAATTTGAAGACAATTTTTAAAAATACGTGGGACTATCTTTTTGAGACAAATATATTTAATGATGGACCAAACATGATGATTATTTCCATTTCTTTACCAAAAGGTTTGCCTGGTCATTTTCCATAAACACAACTCAGAGAAAAGGAAAAAAAAATTAACCTTCTGTCAGTTGCCTGGAGGTCTTTGACAGGTGCTCATCCACCTACTGAGTTGACTTTACCTGACATGCTCCTTGGCGTTAACCCACAGAGATTTTTAGGGAACAAAATCATAGGCAAGACTACTGGAAATAATTTCCATATGCTGTCTTGCTCGCATATGTTTATTTAATTTCCTTCCAAACATTTCTCTATGACCTTAGGTTTACACATTTAAAAATGAAAACAGAAACTTTTACATTTCTATTCATTGTAAGGAAAGAAATGCTGAAAGGATACTTTTAAAATAGCAATGGTTCTAATTATCATAGAAATGCAAAAGGAGCAAAATTCAAGTATCAGCACCAAGTAGACTGTCATATATACTTCTGTAGTGTCAGTACACGCCAACTCTGACTTTACAAACCTGGTCACAGTGTTAATAAAGAAATGACAGTGTAGGCTCCCTTCTCAAGAAAAGTATCATCTAAAGGGATCATACAAACACACGTATTATGTATGGCATATACATTCTGTCTTCTATTTTATAATGTTTGTGCTTTTTAGCTTAAGCTATTCTGGTTAGGTTTTTGTCACATGTAGACAAGATATTCATAAGTAACATAGTCTTGAAAAATGAAAAAAATGGCCATGATGTGGTTGAAGTCAGGGAGAGGGCTCATCATCAGAGAACTTTGAGGAACAATGGAAAGGATTGCCCTTTTGTTCCTTCTCATTTGCAGAGAAGCAACCTCTTTGTCTTTCATTAGCTAATCAATAAAACAGAGTCTGGAGTTTTACATCCGTAAATGGGACCTTGCAAAGTTCTAAGTTAAGCAAAGGAACTGAGATCTATGAACAAAAATTAAAATAGGCTAAGACTAATATTTATAATGAAGCTTCCAAAGTTAAAATGTTCCACTTTGTTTTATTTAGAGATATTAAAGTGTGGTGAAAATTGGGAAAACATGCAAAGAGATGTATTTTTCAATAACTAAACATCATTCATTTAACTTGCAGTGGCTGCTTTATGATTCCTTTTATGGATATCACTTCACATATTGCTACTTTGAAAACAGCAGCTGCCTCTCTCTTTTTTTAATTAACTAGTCAGTGAGCTGTTTTTTGTGGTTTTTTTTTTTTTTTTTCTGTTTTTTACTTTCCCGACAGTCCAAATTTTCATGTCAAAAGAAGAGTCCTCTCACCCTGAATGGACATAAAACCGGAGATAGTGACATAACTGATTATCTTCTGGAAGGAATAATATGCTTTTATAATGATGCATTTAATGACATATTTTCCAGATCTTATCTCACACTGAAGCTGAAAACAATAACTCACCTGTTTTCACATCTTTATTAAAATTAAACCTTTCTTTTTTAGGTCTGGGTTCAGATGGTCATAAATTATACTAAGAAAGGTGATGGGTAGAAATAAATGAAACTGAGTTGATAATAAAAATGATCCTTTCCCATTCTCCATAGATTTCCAGCTCTGTGTGGGCAGTAGTGAAACAAAGACTCCAGATGTATACACACATAAATAAGCTTCCTAGTAATACATCTTTATTGCTACAAGATTGAGACAGAGCCCAGATTGCTCAGATAAAATTTTTTGTACAGCAATTTCCTCAAAGTCATAAGGAGGAGATACAGGTTGGGTGAACAGAGATGGTGGTTACCCTTGCCTATGGGCACCTCTCTTCTCAGAATTGTTAGAAATGTAGGGAAAGATTAAAGAGAATCCTCACAATTACTACATAATTTAAGGAATTGATTTTAAAGAAAGATATCAGACACTAGTTATTCAGATAAGTTTAAGAATCTAGAGTAGAGTAGAAGTGAGAAAATGAATCAAAAAAGAGGGCTTCTTCAACATAAACTGGTGATCAGCATTTAGTATTTTTGAGCTGGCTGTGCATCTGGACATAGATTCAGCCATAGAAACATCCCTTTGACAAGGTGAATCATGTGCTGTAGAATGAGTAACAAGAGTTATTATCGAAGGTCCTAGCTCTCAAGGTTTTGTCGGAAATGACACTCAATGGAGGTTGAAAGAACTACGATAGTCCCACAAGATGTCTTCTAACCACGAAACCAAAATCTGAGGTGTGTTTCTTTTTAAAGAAAGACTTGAGATGTAATAGATCATTTCTTTTAACCTATTTCATTCTCATGACTTTATATCTCATGACACATTGTCTCTCATGGTGAGAGAGAGAAAACAGAAGAAGAAATTGGAAGAGCCAAGGGAGGGGAGGGTAAACAGAAGTACTGTGAGTCGTAAAAAAGCATGAGACCTGGCCAGGCACAGTGGCTCACACCTGTAATCCCAGCACTTTGGGAGGCTGAGGTGGGTGGATCACGAGGTCAGGAGATCGAGACCATCCTGGCCAACATGGTGAAACCCTCACTCTACTAAAAATACAAAAATTAGCTGGGTGTGGTGGCGGGTGCCTATAATCCCAGCTACTCAGGAGGCTGAGGCAGGAGAATTGCTTGAACCCGGGAGGCAGAGGTTGCCGTGAGCCAAGATCGCGCCGCTGCCCACTCCAGCCTGGGCGACAGAGTGAGACTCTTTAAAAAAAAAAAAAAAAAAAAAAAAAAAAGCATGAGAACTTGAGCATCAGTGCTCCAGGAAAAAATAGGTTGAAAAAACTGACTTAAAAGGGAAAAAAGAAAAAGAGGTGCCACAAAATGGCCACTCATGGTCTATGGATGTGATAATTTATAAACTGGGAAAAAATGTTACTATTTAGTCACCTACCATAAACTTCCTTAAAGTGAGAACTATAGCTGAAGAGCTGAAGTCACTGTCTCGCTGTTGATAGCATGCATCTCTGCCCTGAGTTGGTCCTGTTTGGAAGTACTCTTTCTTTGTTTTTACTGTCTCCCAAATTATTATAACTAATCATCTACCCTTCCACAATTTTTACTAGTGTGAAAGAAGTTTAATTCAGTGGTGAAGTGCATCAATCATGTACAATTGGGTAGGCTAACCAGCCACTTATAAAGTCAGTGACTTTCAGTCATCTCTTAATCCTTCTCTGAAAGTGTATCTTTAAAATATGGCAAATAGGAGTAATTACAGTATATCAGGAATAATATGATTAACTTAAATAATATATGTAAATTTCTTAGTATGATTATTGTTAAATTTTCAAGAAATGTTAGATGTTATTATTTGTTGAAAGAATAGTGACAGGAAAGCCTTTGGGAAAATAATTTGAGAACTCTACCACATTTCAGTAGCTCCTATCATGGACCCTGCTTGAGATCTTATGTTTAGACACTATGGATCTTTTATTTTTCAATCTCATTGTCCAAATTCATGTAAACACGGTGCTTTCTACTTCCTGAACATTGGTTTGTACTAGTAAAGCTAGAGAAAATTAATTTTAGCAATATGAGAAGATAAAATTATTAGTAAACAGCTTTGAAAACCTGAAAAGAGAGTTATTTCTTGTATTACACACAAAATCTGTATTTGACAGAGGCCCCTTTATCTTTAGGGGCTTTTTCCCAACTATACAGATTCATCATGCCATATGTTTTAAGAGTGTGTCTGAGAGCACTTCACACTGGCTCGAGAAACCTGAAGAGAAATTTAAACAGTCTTGGCATGGAAGAAGATAAATCCACATTCAATAGCCATAGTCATGGATGAGCAAAGGATTTGAGGATAGTCAACTGTCTATGAGGGGGAGAGGGAAGAAAGCATACTGTACTGGAAATAACCTTGTGACTACCAGTAATCCTGGGTTAGCATTCCAAACTTGTCTTCTACTAGCCACTTAGCATTAAGCTTATTTCGATCTCTCTGAGCATCCATCCGTCCATCTGTAAAATGTAAATATTAATATCTACCTCATGGTTATTATAAGGATTAATAAGAATGTTCTTTAAAGCATAAGCATCATGAAGAGGTGGGAAAGTTCTAGAAGGATGTCCACAATGACATTATGTGTCAATCGTATGCCTCCCATTGACTTTGACTGCAAAAGCTGAGTGTAAGCAATGTTACTGAACAATATAGTCAAACCTAAGAAAATAACTGGATCCTGGGGAAAAACATTCTTTTCAACAGTTTTACACTTAGCCTGTCTTTATTCTCATCCGTTATCTGCCCTGCTTCCCAACTTTCCAAATGAAATTTTACTGCTGCCTCTAAATTCTAAAACATATATATTGCCAGTTTAGACAGGTTCAGAAATGTACAGACTTGCTCCGTAAAAATATCATATGGATTTCAGAAATCCTATATGAGAAAAGTTTATTGTTTTAACTTAAATTCAGTGTCTGTTTGTGGTCCAATTAACAGTAATAGGTTTGGCATAGAAACAACCACTTCTAGGATTTCAATGCTAGCATTAGGGGCCAACTGGAGGTATGTAACTATTTTTAAACTATTTTAACATAATAAAGAAAAACTGAATATAGGGATATATGCTGGAGATAGTCATTATGAAGAAGTCACCAAGTCCTGTTTTCCTCCACATTTATAAGGGCATAATAATAGGGACCTTTGCATCATTTAGTCCATATTTTCATTGCAAACCTGAAAATACCCAATTATTAATTTAGAGTAAGAATTTATCTCAAAGATCATAGTAATATAATACTTTTTCTTCTTCTTATATTCACATTAAGGGTCTTAACCAAAGGTTATACACTGAAATCAAGTTGCCTAAAATTCAGTGTTATTTCTCTTTTGTTCTGCAAACTTTCATTAAGACTTTATTGATCTCCTCATAAGTGATTGAAGAAATGGGATAATATTTATCCACATATTAAAAGAGAAATGCCATTCCTCATTCTCTGTATTCTTCCCTTCACCACCCAAACTTTTTGATCAGTTTTACTTCATCACCTAAATATTATATAAATATCTAACGATTATATTATTTGAGGTTTTACATTGACAAATTTTGAAAAATGAGCTGAATTTATGTTTCTACAAATCATGTAGCTGGCATAATACAGATGAGTATTCACAAGATTGAATAACCTTAGCAGATGCTACAGGAGACTTGAGTTATTTTTTTGTTCTCCCCTAACCCAAATTTGTCTTCTTGACTCCATCGAGTCAGTTCCTTCTGAATCTCATGTGCAGGCTATTATCCATTAATTGTGATCCTGGTAGGCTGAATAATAGCTCCCCAACACATCCATGTTCTAATCGCTGGAATCTGTGAACGTTTTCCTTATATGGAAAAAGAGGTGTTACAGTTGTAAGCAAAATAAAGGTTTTGAGATAAGGAGATTTTCCTGGATTATGTGAGTGCATCCTAAATATAATCACAAGTGTCTTTATAAGAGAGGTAGAGAGAGATTTGTGTACAGAACAGAGAGTAAGATTTAAGACAATGGAGGCATGAAGTTGAAGTAGTTTGACCACAAGCAAAGGCATGTCAGCCAACACAGGAAGCTGGAAGAGACCAGAAATTTCTCCCTTGCAGCTTCCAGAGATAACAGTTCTGTGGAAACCTTGATTTTTAGCATCATAAGGTTAATTTTGAACTTCTTTTCTCTGCAACTGCAAGCAAATAGATTTTTGTTATTGTAATCTAAAAAAATTGTGGTAATTTGTTATAGTAGCAATAGTAAACAAACATGCTGCTGGTCTAGATTTGTGTTTAGAATAATTCTAAGGGTTTTCCAAAACCCAGAAATTTGCGAATTTATTGGTTTTAATTGTCATAGATTAGGAAGAAGTGTAACAGTATTTTTCCCATCTATGTTTAATTTCTGCATATTTCAAGTGATACTGTGGGATGGATAAAAGTTTTAACAATTATATAGATTAGATGTCAAAAAATCTGAAAACTCCTGTTACCATGCTGTCATTTACTACGTAAATAGTAGACCCTTGACATTCTGGAGAGATATATTCAGACGTTTCTGCAAACCACTAGTCTTGGTATTATTGCTAAAAGTTTGCTAAGCACTGTTTCTGTTCCACGCACTATTCTTTTTTTTTTTTTTTTTTTTTTTTTTTTTTTTTTTTTTTTTTTTTTTTTTTT